>NC_143390.1:39609924-39761439 GCF_980474605.1 Leiobunum rupestre
TTTCCGGTTTGGCGCCCCATATACCATATATTTGCGTTCCCTACCATATATTTGCGCTCCCTACCATATATTTGCGTTCCCTACCATATATTTGCGTTCCCTACCATATATTTCCGTTCCCTACCATATATTTGCGTTCCCTACCATATATTTGCGTTCCCTACCATATATTTGCGTTCCCTACCATATATTTGCGTTCCCTACCATATATTTGCGTTCCCTACCATATATTTGGGTTCCCTACCATATATTTGGGTTCCCTACCATATATTTGCGTTCCCTACCATATATTTGGGTTCCCTACCATATATTTGCGTTCCCTACCATATATTTGCGTTCCCTACCATATATTTGGGTTCCCTACCATATATTTGGGTTCCCTACCATATATTTGCGTTCCCTACCATATATTTGCGTTCCCTACCATATATTTGCGTTCCCTACCATATATTTGGGTTCCCTACCATATATTTGCGTTCCCTACCATATATTTGCGTTCCCTACCATATATTTGCGTTCCCTACCATATATTTGCGTTCCCTGCCATATATTTGCGTTCTCTACCATATATTTGCGTTTATATTCAGTTTTTTCCGGTTTGGCGCCCCATATACCATATATTTGCGTTCCCTACCATATATTTGCGTTCCCTACCGTATATTTGCGTTCCCTACCATATATTTGGGTTCCCTACCATATATTTGGGTTCCCTACCATATATTTGCGTTCCCTACCATATATTTGCGTTCCCTACCATATATTTGCGTTCCCTACCATATATTTGGGTTCCCTACCATATATTTGCGTTCCCTACCATATATTTGCGTTTATATTCAGTTTTTCCCGGTTTGGCGCCCCATATACCATATATTTGCGTTCCCTACCATATATTTGCGTTCCCTACCGTATATTTGCGTTCCCTACCATATATTTGGGTTCCCTACCATATATTTGCGTTCTCTACCATATATTTGCGTTTATATTCAGTTTTTTCCGGTTTGGCGCCCCATATACCATATATTTGCGTTCCCTACCATATATTTGCGCTCCCTAATATATATTTGCGTTCCCTACCATATATTTGCGTTCCCTACCATATATTTGCGTTCCCTACCATATATTTGCGTTCCCTACCATATATTTGCGTTCCCTACCATATATTTGCGTTCCCTACCATATATTTGCGTTCCCTACCATATATTTGCGTTCTCTACCATATATTTGCGTTTATATTCAGTTTTTCCCGGTTTGGCGCCCCATATACCATATATTTGCGTTCCCTACCATATATTTGCGTTCCCTACCGTATATTTGCGTTCCCTACCATATATTTGGGTTCCCTACCATATATTTGCGTTCTCTACCATATATTTGCGTTTATATTCAGTTTTTTCCGGTTTGGCGCCCCATATACCATATATTTGCGTTCCCTACCATATATTTGCGCTCCCTAATATATATTTGCGTTCCCTACCATATATTTGCGTTCCCTACCATATATTTGCGTTCCCTACCATATATTTGCGTTCCCTACCATATATTTGCGTTCCCTACCATATATTTGCGTTCCCTACCATATATTTGCGTTCCCTACCATATATTTGCGTTCTCTACCATATATTTGCGTTTATATTCAGTTTTTTTTTCGGTTTGGCGCCCCATATACCATATATTTGGGTTCCCTACCATATATTTGCGTTCCCTACCATATATTTGCGTTCCCTACCATATATTTGCGTTCCCTACCATATATTTGCGTTCCCTACCATATATTTGGGTTCCCTACCATATATTTGCGTTCCCTACCATATATTTGCGTTTATATTCAGTTTTTTCCGGTTTGGCGCCCCATATACCATATATTTGCGTTCCCTACCATATATTTGCGCTCCCTACCATATATTTGCGTTCCCTACCATATATTTGCGTTCCCTACCATATATTTCCGTTCCCTACCATATATTTGCGTTCCCTACCATATATTTGCGTTCCCTACCATATATTTGCGTTCCCTACCATATATTTGCGTTCCCTACCATATATTTGCGTTCCCTACCATATATTTGCGTTCCCTACCATATATTTGCGTTCCCTACCATATATTTGGGTTCCCTACCATATATTTGCGTTCCCTACCATATATTTGCGTTTATATTCAGTTTTTCCCGGTTTGGCGCCCCATATACCATATATTTGCGTTCCCTACCATATATTTGCGTTCCCTACCATATATTTGCGTTCCCTACCATATATTTGCGTTCCCTACCATATATTTGCGTTCCCTACCACATATTTGCGTTCTCTACCATATATTTGGGTTCCCTACCACATATTTGCGTTCTCTACCATATATTTGGGTTCCCTACCATATATTTGCGTTCTCTACCATATATTTGGGTTCCCTACCATATATTTGCGTTCTCTACCATATATTTTGGTTCCCTACCATATATTTGGGTTCCCTACCATATATTTGCGTTCCCTACCATATATTTGCGTTCTCTACCATATATTTGCGTTTATATTCAGTTTTTTCCAGTTTGGCGCCCCATATACCATATATTTGCGTTCCCTACCATATATTTGCGTTCCCTACCATATATTTGCGTTCCCTACCATATATTTGCGTTCTCTACCATATATTTGCGTTTATATTAATTTTTTTCCAGTTTGGCGCCCCATATACCATATATTTGCGTTCCCTACCATATATTTGCGTTCCCTACCATATATTTGCGTTCCCTACCATATATTTGCGTTCTCTACCATATATTTGCGTTTCTATTCAGTTTTTTCCGGTTTGGCGCCCCATATACCATATATTTGCGTTCCCTACCATATATTTGCGTTCCCTATCATATATTTGGGTTCCCTACCATATATTTGCGTTTCTATTAAGTTTTTTCCGGTTTGGCGCCCCATATACCATATATTTGCGTTCCCTACCATATATTTGCGTTCCCTATCATATATTTGGGTTCCCTACCATATATTTGCGTTTATATTCAGTTTTTTCCGGTTTGGCGCCCCATATACCATATATTTGCGTTCCCTACCATATATTTGCGTTCCCTACCATATATTTGGGTTCCCTACCATATATTTGCGTTCCCTACCATATATTTGCGTTCTCTACCATATATTTGCGTTTATATTCAGTTTTTTCCGGTTTGGCGCCCCATATACCATATATTTGCGTTCCCTACCATATATTTGCGTTCCCTACCATATGTTTGCGTTCCCTACCATATATTTGCGTTCCCTACCATATATTTGCGTTCCCTACCATATATTTGCGTTCCCTACCATATATTTGGGTTCCCTACCATATATTTGCGTTCTCTACCATATATTTGCGTTCTCTACCATATATTTGCGTTTATATTCAGTTTTTTCCGGTTTGGCGCCCCATATACCATATATTTGCGTTCCCTACCATATATTTGCGTTCCCTACCATATATTTGCGTTCCCTACCATATATTTGCGTTCCCTACCATATATTTGCGTTCCCTACCATATATTTGCGTTCCCTACCATATATTTGCGTTCCCTACCATATATTTGCGTTCCCTACCATATATTTTGGTTCCCTACCATATATTTGTGTTCCCTACCATATATTTGCGTTCTCTACCATATATTTGGGTTCCCTACCATATATTTGCGTTCTCTACCATATATTTGCGTTCTCTACCATATATTTGCGTTCTCTACCATATATTTGCGTTCTCTACCATATATTTGCGTTTATATTCAGTTTTTTCCGGTTTGGCGCCCCATATACCATATATTTGCGTTCCCTACCATATATTTGCGTTCCCTACCATATATTTTCGTTCCCTACCATATATTTGCGTTCCCTACCATATATTTGCGTTCCCTACCATATATTTGCGTTCCCTACCATATATTTGCGTTCCCTACCATATATTTGCGTTCTCTTCCATATATTTTGGTTCCCTACCATATATTTGGGTTCCCTACCATATATTTGCGTTCCCTACCATATATTTGCGTTCCCTATCATATATTTGGGTTCCCTACCATATATTTGCGTTTCTATTAAGTTTTTTCCGGTTTGGCGCCCCATATACCATATATTTGCGTTCCCTACCATATATTTGTGTTTATATTCAGTTTTTTCCGGTTTGGCGCCCCATATACCATATATTTGCGTTCCCTACCATATATTTGCGTTCCCTACCATATATTTGCGTTCGCTACCATATATTTGGGTTCCCTACCATATATTTGCGTTCCCTACCATATATTTGCGTTCTCTACCATATATTTGCGTTTATATTCAGTTTTTTCCGGTTTGGCGCCCCATATACCATATATTTGCGTTCCCTACCATATATTTGCGTTCCCTACCATATGTTTGCGTTCCCTACCATATATTTGCGTTCCCTACCATATATTTGCGTTCCCTACCATATATTTGGGTTCCCTACCATATATTTGCGTTCTCTACCATATATTTGCGTTCTCTACCATATATTTGCGTTTATATTCAGTTTTTTCCGGTTTGGGGTGCCATATACCATATATTTGCGTTCCCTATGTAATAATTCTAGAAACTCTCTATAGAGTAATTTAACCTCGTAGCTTTGTCTATGGCCGCCATTTTGTGCGGGTTTTTTCTCTATGCGAAAAAGCATGCATGACATCGTGTCACGTAAGACTGAAATCACTGAATATAATCAGGAGCCGATGACCAGGAGTCCTCAAGCGGGCGCTTTTTCGAGCTCGCGTCGGCAACGGTATACGTACCTCCCCTCTTTAAAATTTTGACCCCCCCCCTCCCCAAATTCTGCCTCTCCGACTTTTCAGCCAAGCCAGATAAAAAATATTTTGATGGGCGCACTCTCGCGGAGATAAAGCGAACTAACGCGGAAGAGAAAACCGGTTTTGGAATGCGTTTCTCGGACTCTCTCTTAGCCTGGCCCTATTCATAGATAGCCCTACCTATTAAGACCGTCAGAGGGCGAAATGGCAGATGGCCTTGGAATTCGGGGAAGTGAGAGAACTTTGGTGGGAAGGGAGGGGAAGCGAGAGGCGAGGGAAACAGGTTTCTCCGTTACCGAGGCCGGGGACCATTCAACGCAGTAACCGTTTAGGACTCCTGGTCATCGGCTCCTGATATAATGAATTTCGCCCCGCGCTATGTTTTCTTCCAAAAAAAATTTCATGGGATTAACATTAGCAGTGTAGAGAGATGAATACTTTTTTTATTATACACTTCTGGTACAATTCATTAATGCGATAAAAACTATTAGAAATTTAAAGTAATGGGTGTACTCGTTTAGCCCTAATGGTTGGCTACACTGTGCATACACGTATTGCCATTTTTGCAATTTAGAAAGCCAGTGGCGGCTCTATCAAGAAGAGTAAAAAAGGGTTACAAAAATGCTTCTAAAAGCGCTTCCAGGTGGCAGCACCTTCCGGGGACTTTAAGCAAAGGCGAGCAGCTGCTGTCCACGATCTATTGGCATCCCGAGACCACGTGTTTAATAAGTTAATAATCACGTGATTCGGAAAAGCCAATCAACGCGAGAAGTTCCCAATTTGCCACACCTTTTAGGCAGATTTTCATGTTCACTCATGTTTTGACTTATACGCTAGCGACATCTAGTGCGAGCGAATGCAACTAAAAAGGAGCCGCCACTTGCTTTTTTAAGACTTGGAATTCTCCGCCGAAGATTTGAAACGTTTTTAGCCTCAAATTTAACAGCTTTATTGTTATGGCCGATAGTGTTAAGTAGATATGGAGCTAGTCATTTAAGATAAAGTTGGAGAATACGATTCGCCACTTCAGTATTTCTTAAGTATTTTGAAAGCAGATACTATTTAAATTGATGATTCAGGCTGAGGAAAAACATTCGTGGGGCTACATAATAACATGTTTTGAAAAAAAGGGACGAGCAACCTGAAACTCTGTTAGAATATTACCAACGATTCCGTGGCCCTTAAAGTTTTGTACGAACGTTCGAAAAGTATATTACGTAGTAATTAAACATTTCTCTTTTCTGATAGTAGATGGCGCATCATTCACTGTACTTGCGCAGAGGGTATTACTGAAATAGTGTATTTCAGATTTCAGCCAACAGGTTTCGCCGAAGCAAGGGTAACTGGCGGTAGCTACGTTAAAGGGCAACGCAAGTGATGATGCAGGTGGGAATCGTATCTTATAGATAACAAGTTGACTCAACCGTAATATTAGTTCCACATCTGTCAAATGTATGGGCTCCCAAACACCCCAATGGGCATCGCTATCGAGATAAAATTTGATACCTCATAAATCGACGTATCATTTACATATGTGGTCTTAGCGGTTTCCAAGAAATCAATTTCCCCAATTTAAGGGCCCCCGAGGGCCCCAATGGGTTTCGCGATCGATATAAAATTTAATCACCCATAAATGGACGTATCGTTTATATTTGTCGACTCAGCGGTTGCCGAGCTATCAAAGGCCCAAAATTACGGGTCCCCGAAGGACCCCGAGGACTCGAATGTTTATCACGCATCTGAGAGTTTTCATGGACGTATCGTTCATATTTGTCGCCTCAATGGTCGCTGACAAATAAAGGGCCCAAACTTACGGGGCCTTGAGGACACCAATGGATATCGTGCTAGAACCACTGTGGGTGTGTGGGTGTGCGGGTGTGTGGGTGTGTGAATTTTTTTGCTAACGCCCACCGTCGCTACGTTCGTTATGGGTGCGTATTCTCCAACTCCTTCTTATTGACTTTTGGGACGGACTGAGTGCTGAGTGTTATGGCAACCTCTCGACTTCCAATGGTAGTGTTTCCACCAATTGTTTACGGTATTCGTCTTAGTATCAATTTGCGATCGCATCGGGCGGGATTTGAACCCGAGACCTCCTGCCTGACAGGTGGACGTTCTACCACAGAACCACCGACACTTGTTACGCCTCATTGAAAATTAGACCTTCAGCTTTATCGGAAGCGTATTTAATAGAGTACGAAATTTTGGTTTAATTGAAATAGAATTGAAATTGAAATTATTGCATCGAAGAAATTTTAATTTAGCGATTTCTCTATTGATTAAATACAAATGCGCCACCCAGGTTTCGAACCCAGGCCATTCAGCTTGGCAGTCGAGCGCTTAACCACAGAACCACCGATAGCTACTTAGCTTCACTGAAAATAAGACACTCATCGTAAGCATAGGCCTAATAGGTAATAAAGTCTTGAATTTTTTTATGTATGAATTTATGAAGTCCTAATCTGGTTTTTTTACTAATGAAATTATGTTGATTTAATCTTGTAAATATTTATGAACTAAGTTTATATTAAATTTATAATTTTATAACTAATTTATGAATTAATAATTTAATTGTAAAATACGATCATGACGAAGAATCGAACTCAGGTTGTCGTGTTACTGAGCAGATGTTTCACCGACGAGCTGAAAACAAAACACATCACAGGCCAAATATTGAAGTAAAGGAACCGTTATGATACGGCGATTTTTTATTTTGGTGAACTTGTTTATATTATTATAAATGAATTAAACTCCGTGGTTTCGTCTCAATTATTTTATTTAAAATTAATATTTTATACCGGGCGGGATTGAACCGGGATTACGTTTTAAGTAAATAACTCTGAATTCCGGTCGTCTCGAGAAATTAATACCACTAGGGACAATTCTTCCGAGGAGAGGTATATTTTGGCTTACCAACTTGTTTATTTTAATTATAAATATTACAAATGTTATTGCATTAAACAAATTTCCAATATCAATAGAACCAAAAACCAACTTTAGACCCAAAACGTTATTAAATTAACGAAGCAACAAAATGAGAAATAGAAAATACAAATTTAAAATTATTAGAACGCTCACGAAAGGTAAAATATACGTGCAAGAAACTATTTCACAAAGAAAAACCAACCCATGGTATTAGAGGTCTTAAGCAATCAAATATATATGGAAAAACAAAACTATAAGTGAAAGCACTAATAAAAACTGCGTGGGCTCATGACGACAACTCAACGAAGCCGATAAAAATCAATGCATATAAAAAATCGTAGACATAAATTATCACCCATATTATCAACCAACAAGAAAAATAACGAATAGAAAAATATATAATAATAACCCAACTAAGTAACAAGTTAATTAAAATACTTAGGAATCTAGAAAAAGTCAAACTAAATACCTACAGTAATAAACATTGTATTAACAAAAATATGCAATACAAATATATATAATAATAACCCGATCAAACAACACGGTAATTCAAATACTTAGAAATCCAGATAATGTCAATCCATATACCCACGGTAATGAAAATTGTAATAGAAAAAACCAAAAACACCTTACCGTTAACAATTCCTAGCTTATAACGCACACAAAAAAACCTTAACTGACTAGTGAAGGCTAAACAACAGCGCATATCTTAAATATAAAACCAACGTAACTGTATATAATACTGAAAATGTATCACACATTTAAAGCCGATAAGAAAACAGGTAAAATAACGTAAAAATGAAGGTACAAATTTTCGACTTTACACAATAAAATTTTATTTACAACAAGTTGGCAAGCCAAAATATACCTCTCCTCGGAAGAATTGTCCCTAGTGGTATTAATTTCTCGAGACGACCCTTAAAGATATCTCCGCAATTCAGAGTTATTTACTAAAAACATAATCCCGGTTCAATCCCGCCCGGTATAAAATTTTATTTTGAATTAAAATAATTGAGACGAAACAACCGAGTTTAATTTATTCAGAATAATATAAATTAAGTAGTTACCACAGTGAGTTAGACGTACTAAAACAATGCACAATTGAATTTAACCCAATTTACAGAACAAGTTTATCAGTTAAATATAATTATACCAAAAACAGTTCTTCGAACTGAAAAAACAGTTTAGAGCTCGTTATAGGTGCAGCCTTAAAGGGACATATATTATTTTTATTGTTGATTAATATGTCATGAAAATTAAATTAATTAATTAATTAACATTAAAATTTTAAAAATTATTATTATTATTGTATTATTTACGTATTGCAGATTACTGCAATAAATAATACAATAATAATAATTATAAAGCCTGTTACGCAGGTGGACTCGGGATCGTATCCCGCCTGATATCAGCGCAAATTGTATACCGTGAACATTTGAACGTTTACCGTAAGTCCGTAACCCTCAGCACTCGGTCCGTCCCAAACGTCGTATATTCTTCGTGAACAATCACAATTCGCAAAAGAAAATTATAACACAGCGTACGAGTATGGGGCGCCAAATAGGAAAAAACTAAATAACATTTTTAGAAATATTTTAACATTTCTAGGAATATTTTAACACTTCAAGGAATATTTTAACATTTCTAGGAATATTTTAACACTTCTAGGAATATTTTAACATTTCTAGGAATATTTTAACACTTCTAGGAATATTTTAACACTTCTAGGAATATTTTAACACTTCTAGGAATATTTTAACACTTCTAGGAATATTTTAACACTTCTAGGAATATTTTAACACTTCTAGGAATATTTTAACACTTCTAGGAATATTTTCAAACTCTAGGAAGATTTTCCAACTCTAGAAAAAATTTCAAACTCTAGGAATATTAAAAAATTACCTATCGATTTTAAGAATAATATATATTTTAATAGACTTTCTATAGATATTTTAAAGCGTTTCCTAGTTATTTTAAGAGAGACGTTTCCTATATATTTTACGGACATAGAATATTTTTCGGCAAAACGCGGGAGAGAAAGCAGCGCTTGTAGTTTCCAATCGGAGAGTTGAGTGTGAACACTGTAATGGCGAACCCCATCAACGGTACAAGAACCACCCCATCAACGGTACAAGAACCATCCCATCAACGGTACAAGTACCATCAGAGTTCGCCATTACAGTGTTCACACTCAACTCTCCGATTGGAAACGAGGGGCTAACCACTCTCTTAAAATCTGTACACCGATTACATAATTATGAAAATGAGTACAGCCTTTGGTAGTGCTTTCTCTCCCGCGTTTTGCCGAAAAATATTCTATGTCCGAAAAATATATAGGTAACGTATCTCTTAAAATTACTAGGAAACATTTTAAAATATCTATAGAAAGTCTATTAAAATATATAGGATTCTTAAAATTGATAGGTAATTTGAAAATATTCATAGAATTTGAAAATACTCCTATAGTTTGAAATTTTTCTACAGTTTGAAAATATTCCTATAGTTTGAAAATATTCCTATAGTTTGAAAATATTCCTAGAGTTTGAAAATATTCCTAGAGTTTGAAAATATTCCTAGAGTTTGAAAATATTCCTAGAGTTTTAAAATATTCCTAGAGTTTTAAAATATTCCTAGAGTTTTAAAATATTCCTAGAAGTGTTAAATTATTCCTAGAAATGTTAAACTAAACCTAGAAATGTTAATACATTCCTAGAAATGTTAAACTATTCCTAGAAATGTTAATATATTTCTAGAAATGTTATTTAGTTTTTTCCGGTTTGGCGCCCCGTATTAGCGTTCCTAGCCAGACAGACACGGTGATTGTAATACACCTAATTGATGTGCAATTTCCTATCGATTGATGCATCATTCACCCTTATTATGGCACGCCATCCAGGTCAAAATTAAGAAAACCAAAATAAATAACTTTGTGAACAAAAATAGCTATATGAATATAGATAGTGTTTATGGGGAAAATGAGTAATTCGGGGACTACTAATCCGATAATGGACTACGTACGCATAAAAAGGAGCTCACTGAGCAGTTCACTTAAACGCAGAAAATCAAGGCACAATTTAGATATACTTAATAGAGCGTTCTATAAAATTGGTCCATAACCGCATTAACCCGTCAAACTTTTCATACAGACTATAGAGCTGGTTCAGCAGGACTAACAACTTTTGTTATTCTTTGGTTTAAGAGAATTCGGCTTATGTCCTGTCTTTATATGAATATTTTAGAGACGTACCTTTTAGGAGTTGTAGGAGGTACCCTAGGTGTTGAAGTATGTTTGGGGTTAAGGATATTTTCATGATCTAAGATTCTTTTTAAACCCGTAGATTTGGGCACTGCCTTCTATAATACTAGGCCTAGAAATGGTAGCTACGTCGATTTTTTAAGTGACATTTTCAAACTGACATGATTTTCGCGCTAGATGTCGCTCTCTTGGGTTTTTTTTGGTTTGGGGTAAAAAAGGTTAAGCGGCTGCGGCCAATCAGCAGTATCCTGTCACTGGGGGCTTCAAAACAATAATTTTTTTTTAATGGATTAAAAAACCTGTAGAAGATCCAAGCTTATTTTTAAATGTTTTTTACTAAATCTATTATAACCAGGCGAGTCGTCGCCTGGTTATATATAGGTACCTTGACTTTTAAAATTAAACACGTTGCCTTCACGCTATGGGAAAGTTTTGTTTTTTTTACTATAGTAATTTTTTCCACGCGGGTACAGGTAAAAGGGGTTGTTGTATAGTGGTAAAACTTTTAAAGGAACTGCGATTATAGTTTCATTGAGTACCTTTGCTATATAATTTCTATTAAATTTAAATAGAAAATTTATAATTAATTTTCTAAAAATATAGAATATTTCCAGATAAATATAAATAGGTCTCACCAGATGGCGGTAGCGTTTTGGTCAGAAATTTTTACCTTGTTGTGTTAGCCTCTTTTACTGACTTTGGTCCATGAAAAATAAAATAAAATGGCGTCCATATGCGATGCATAAGCTCGAGAATCTTAAGCCTTGGTCTTTTAGTACAAAATTGTGTGATATAAAAATAAACACTCATCGTGGTAAATTGTGGTGTAGTGGTTATAAGCGTTAAATTTCGTCGTTATGTGGTGGGTTCGGATCTAGACAGGCCGAAAATTGTCAAATGGGTGTCATTTGGAAGTTCGAATCCAATCCGTGTCAGTACGAATGTTTTAAATAAATATTAAATGTAATGAAATTAATATATATGTAATTAAATTATTATAAATGTAATTTAATTATTATAAATGTAATTAAATTATTATAAATGTAATTAAATTATTATAAATGTAATTAAATTATTATAAATGTAATTAAATTATTATAAATGTAATTAAATTATTATAAATGTAATTAAATTATTATAAATGTAATTAAGTTATTATAAATGTAATTAAATTATTATAAATGTAATTAAATTATTATAAATGTAATTAAATTATTATAAATGTAATTAAGTTATTATAAATGTAATTAAGTTATTATAAATGTAATTAAATTATTATAAATGTAATTTAATTATTATAAAAGTAATTAAATTATTATAAATGTAATTAAATTATTATAAATGTAATTAAATTATTATAAATGTAATTAAATTATTATAAATGTAATTAAATTATTATAAATGTAATTTAATTATTATAAAAGTAATTAAATTATTATAAATGTAATTAAATTATTATAAATGTAATTAAATTATTATAAATGTAATTAAATTATTATAAATGTAATTAAATTATTATAAATGTAATTAAATTATTATAAATTTAATTAAATTATTATAAATGTAATTAAGTTATTATAAATGTAATTAAATTATTATAAATGTAATTAAATTATTATAAATGTAATTAAGTTATTATAAATGTAATTAAATTATTATAAATGTAATTAAGTTATTATAAATGTAATTCTTTGAATATTTGTATGCTCTCACTTTCAAGTTAAACTTTGTGTCCAACGTGGCAGAACTGCGAAATATTACAAATTAGGTCCAGACACTTTGTAGATAATGCAGAACACACTGGGCCTTTTGAAGCTACTAATAATTGATGAGTTTTCTATGGTATCTTCGGCTTTGCTAGCTTATATCCATTATGTGAGATAACTGGTAAAGAAAAACCGTTCGGTGGCATTTCAATTTTGGTTTTCGGGGATTTGTTGCAATTACAACCCGTTAAAGGGGATCGTGTATTTTCTTACACATATAGAAGCTCGTAAACTTATTGGCTCAGTTGGTGGATTCAATTTATTTCGTCGGTGTTTCAAATTTGATGAGTTAACAATTAATAAAAGACAGAAGGGAGACTTTGCCTAGGGAGAAATGTTGAGTAGACTGAGGGTTGGGAAGGTCACTTCTGAAGATGTTGATCTTTTGAAGACGCCTCATTCCAAAAGCAGACAATATTGAGGAGGTTGCCAGCTATTATGATACATTGTGCAAAGAAGGTAAAAAACCTGTTTGTCTGTCATAAACCATCAACATGTGCAATGACATAAACAGTGCTATGCTTAAAAAATGTGGTAATCCTATTTTAGAAATATTGAGTGTGGATAAGGCCTATGGGCAGCGAGAAATGCATAAAACAGTTAAAGAGCAGCTTGGGAAGCTTGAGAGCAATTTATCAGTGACAGCAGGATTGGAATTCAGACTTCTGCTTTGCCTAAATGCACGTATTATGTTAAAGATAAATCTTGATATGGACAAAGGACTTGTTAATGGAGCCATGGGTACTGTAAATGGGTTTAAAAAGAGTGCGAATGGAATTATTTCACAATTATTATTTGATAATCATACCATTGAAGAAAAAAATTAAAGAGTTACAGTTAAGTTTGAAATTATGACAAGAAGTCAATTTCCAGTGGTTTTGGCTTATGGGGTTCCTATACATAAGTGTCAAGGTATGAGTGTGGAATGTGCTTTGATAAATATAGGACCGAACGTGTTTCAAAGTGGATGGCCTTCATTTGCTTGATTTTGATGCGTCCAAAATATATCCTGATTGTAAAGCAATAGTTGAGTATAATCGCCTATGAATTGAGTTTAGGCCTGATTTACCATAAATAACCTTTAATCTAAAAAGATCAGCAAAAACAAGTTTACCTGTGTCAGTAACGGCATTTGAACAGACTGGGAATGAAATGGATTTGGGTATTGAAGCTGTTGTAAGCGATGAAGCTGGTCCCTCCAAGGCTAGAGTGTCTAAATCTGTAAGTGCTAATATTCCTAAAGATAATTCACTTTTGGTTATAAAAGGATTTTTGAATAACGATAACTCCTGCTATGCTATCTCCACTTTACAAGCTTTTTTCCAAATTCCAGAATTTGTCAGAAGCATTTGAGAAAAAGTTATTTCTCCAGGACCAGCAATATAAATAATTTGACTGATGTGCATTGTTGATTTTTAGAAAAACTATAATTTCATAAATGGCTGCATGTATTGGAAAGTCAGTGTGTCCTAAGAACTTGGATCAAAAAGTTGGATTCCTTTGTCATTCAAAAGCTGCTGATGGCAAAGTAGTTTTCACATGAAACGTGAGTGAAATTCATTGGTGGTATTAGTTAGTTACCAAAAATAGTTTCCAAAATTGGTTAAGTAATATATATTGCTCGCTATTAGTTTGTAGTCTTATAGCTAGTACTATTTTTTAAGTTATGGGAGGGTAAGAAATGAACGGGAATACGAGCGATGTATGAGACAAACCCTGCAATCATTTTTTCTGTTTAGAAAATGCAATTTATCATATTAGAAAAGTTTATGAAAAGTTGGTAATTTATTGACCTAAAGTAAGTAACAAAGTATTAGGATTATGTTTAATGTATAATTTTATTATTTTTACTATTTGTGTGTTTTTTACCTCTCCGATGGGACTATGTCCTCTAGGAGGGGTTATACAATCACCGTGTCTGTGTGTGTGTCTGTCTGTCTGTGTGTGTGTCCTGCGAACGCGTTCGCAGTTTCGGTGCAAAGTGTAATCACTGCGTACGCAGTTTCTCGACATCTCTGCGTTCGCAGTTTCTCGAAGGGTTGGCAAAACCACCGTGTGACGGTGAGCGTTAACGGATTAATTTGCGATTGGGTTTGGTTTGGATGGTTTTTTTTCGTTAACGCTCACCGTCGCGACGCTTTTAACTCAGTTTGATTGTTGTAATGTTTATGTGTAGGGTGTGAATGTTGTGTTCGTGTTATGATGGTTGTGGGTGTTGAGTCTGTTGTGTTTGTGTTTGTTGAGTCTGTTGTGTTTTGTGAACTTGTTAAAGTCTAAATATTTTACGTATGAAAATGTAAAGGTCAAATCTTGTTTGTCTATTCTTTGATCTTATATTTTTATCTTTTGTTTTTGAGATTATTTGTTAAGTTTTGGAGGAACCTTTACAGTGTGTACGTCGTGTTATTTAGCTTATCCGGTTTCATAATAACAACGTCGAAAATTCCTGTTTGTTAATGGTAAGGTGTCTAAATTTTTGAAGGAATTTGTTGCTTGATTGCGTTATATTTTTCTTCCGGTTATTTATTCTTTGAAGCCTGATCGATGGAGTTAATATTATATATTTTCTATTAAGTATTTTTGTTATGAAGGCTGATCGATTGGGTTAATATTAAATATTTTTATAGGTTATTTTTGCTCTGAAGCCTGATTGATTGGGTTATTATTATAAATTTTTTCTATGAATTATTTTTGCTCTGAAGTCTGATTGGGTTATTATTATTTATTTTTCTATTAATTATTTTTGCTCTGAAGCCTGATTGATTGGGTTGTTGTTATATATTTTTCTATTGGTAATTTTGGCTCCGAAATTTGGTCGATTGGGCTTTTGTATTTTAATTCGTTAATTGTGTTGAGCTTTTAGGCGGTATTGTTAGCATTAAATTATTGTTCTTTGTGTGAAATGGTTTAAAGTATGTTTTTTGTTGTTATTAAGGAATTGTTTTATGCCACGAGGTTTGTTTTATTGAATTTGGTGTAGTGCTTTTTAAATAAGAGTTAGCAAATTTTGAATATTAGATGGCAGGAGACGAGGGTTTATCTAAAGAAGAACTAAATAAGATGTCATTAGGTACGATGTCAGTTAGGGCGTTTTCAATTAATACCATCCTCACTAATAACTGTCCCTTCTTAGCCGCAGTAAAATTCCCAGGTGTACCTATATATCCCCTTTTCTTAGCGTAGCTGAGCTTTTTCAGATAATTTCATTATTTGTCCTATAAATTGAATGTTGACAATATTAAAGTGTATTTTCGCTATTAATATTTAAATTTTTACCGTACGTTTGAATTTCCCGCACTTTCCCTACCCAAAAAAGCGACCTCTATCGGATATTTCAAAATCGTTACCGCCACCCCATTTTAATTCTTATTTCTAGGCCTAGTATTATAGAAGGCAGTGATTTGGGACTAGTATTTTCGAGTATTTTGCTTATTTGCCATCATACATTTATTACAAAAATCATTTAAAATAAGAAAAACAGCGCGGAAAGCCGGAAATTAGTGAAGCCTAGGCTAGCAACAGCGGCGTAGCTGATGGTCCGCAGGGCCCGCGGTGCGGGGGGGAGCCTCGAGCTTCAAGGGGGGCCTCGAGCTTCGGGGGGCCCCGCTAACCATCAAAAAATTAAAAAGGGGGGGGGGGCTCATAGCGATTTTTGCGGGGGGGGGGGGCCTCTGAGTTCTCAGCTACGCCACTGGCTACCAACTACGCTACTCCTAAAAATCGACTGCTCTCAATTTCTTACGGGTTTGCCAGATAAATATTTTTCTCTAAGACGAAAAACCGGCCAAACATTCACCTCCTCTATGGGGCGCCAAACCGGAAAAAACTGAATATAAACGCAAATATATGGTAGAGAACGCAAATATATGGTAGGGAACGCAAATATATGGTAATAAACACGTAATAATTTACATCGGGCGATGGAAAATTTTGGATGAGTCATGCATGTTTCAGGTGTTCGTTTAGAGTTTGGTTTGTATAAGGGCTAAATCGAGGGGCAGCTCACTCGTTTGGTTGCGTTATAATAAAAGTAAAATTATTAAATTACTTTAATCAATATTTAATCAATCAAATCACGATTTAATCAATCTAATCACGATTTAATCAATTTAATCATGATTTAAACCAGATTTTATCATAGTCGTGATCAAATCAATCTAATCACGATTTAATCAATTTAATCATGATTTAAACAAGATTTAATCATAGTCGTGATCAGATTATTCTAATTACGATTTAATTCTAATTACGATGTAAATAATTCTAATTACGAAGTAAATAATTCAAATAGCCGTCTAATCATTGTAATGATGTAATCACGATTTAAACAATGCAATCGTTTGAATAAAATCTAGATTTAAATAATTATTATCGCAGTTTAATCATCTAAATGTACGTTAATTTAATTTTGATTAAATACAAATTATATGATTCGTAGAACTAGCTGACACGTAACGCCAGCTATATTCGTTCTATATATGCGAAAAAATCTCGTTCTATATATGCGTAAAAATCTCGTTCTATATATGCGTAAAAATCTCGTTCTATATATGCGAAAAAATCTCGTTCTATATATTCGAAAAAATCTCGTTCTATATATGCGAAAAAATCTCGTTCTATATATGCGAAAAAATCTCGTTCTATAGATGCGTAAAAATCTCGTTCTATATATGCGTAAAAATCTCGTTCTATATATGCGTAAAAATCTCGTTCTATATTTGCGAAAAAATCTCGTTCTATAGATGCGTAAAAATCTCGTTCTATATATGCGTAAAAATCTCGTTCTATATATGCGTAAAAATCTCGTTCTATATTTGCGTTCCCTACCATATATTTGGGTTCCCTACCATATATTTGGGTTCCCTACCATATATTTGGGTTCCCTACCATATATTTGGGTTCCCTACCATATATTTGCGTTCCCTACCATATATTTGGGTTCCCTACCATATATTTGCGTTCCCTACCATATATTTGCGTTCCCTACCATATATTTGGGTTCCCTACCATATATTTGCGTTCCCTACCATATATTTGCGTTCCCTACCATATATTTGCGTTCCCTACCATATATTTGGGTTCCCTACCATATATTTGCGTTCCCTACCATATATTTGCGTTCCCTACCATATATTTGCGTTCCCTACCATATATTTGCGTTCCCTGCCATATATTTGCGTTCTCTACCATATATTTGCGTTTATATTCAGTTTTTTCCGGTTTGGCGCCCCATATACCATATATTTGCGTTCCCT
This sequence comes from Leiobunum rupestre, assembly GCF_980474605.1. Taxonomy (NCBI): domain Eukaryota; kingdom Metazoa; phylum Arthropoda; class Arachnida; order Opiliones; family Sclerosomatidae; genus Leiobunum; species Leiobunum rupestre. The sequence continues at coordinate 39,627,917 of NC_143390.1, forward strand.
ACCATATATTTGCGTTCCCTACCATATATTTGCGTTCCCTACCATATATTTGCGTTCTCTACCATATATTTGCGTTTCTATTCAGTTTTTTCCGGTTTGGCGCCCCATATACCATATATTTGCGTTCCCTACCATATATTTGCGTTCCCTATCATATATTTGGGTTCCCTACCATATATTTGCGTTTCTATTAAGTTTTTTCCGGTTTGGCGCCCCATATACCATATATTTGCGTTCCCTACCATATATTTGCGTTCCCTATCATATATTTGGGTTCCCTACCATATATTTGCGTTTATATTCAGTTTTTTCCGGTTTGGCGCCCCATATACCATATATTTGCGTTCCCTACCATATATTTGCGTTCCCTACCATATATTTGGGTTCCCTACCATATATTTGCGTTCCCTACCATATATTTGCGTTCTCTACCATATATTTGGGTTCCCTACCATATATTTGCGTTCTCTACCATATATTTGCGTTCTCTACCATATATTTGCGTTTATATTCAGTTTTTTCCGGTTTGGCGCCCCATATACCATATATTTGCGTTCCCTACCATATATTTGCGTTCCCTACCATATGTTTGCGTTCCCTACCATATATTTGCGTTCCCTACCATATATTTGCGTTCCCTACCATATATTTGCGTTCCCTACCATATATTTGGGTTCCCTACCATATATTTGCGTTCTCTACCATATATTTGCGTTCTCTACCATATATTTGCGTTTATATTCAGTTTTTTCCGGTTTGGCGCCCCATATACCATATATTTGCGTTCCCTACCATATATTTGCGTTCCCTACCATATATTTGCGTTCCCTACCATATATTTGCGTTCCCTACCATATATTTGCGTTCCCTACCATATATTTGCGTTCCCTACCATATATTTGCGTTCCCTACCATATATTTGCGTTCCCTACCATATATTTTGGTTCCCTACCATATATTTGTGTTCCCTACCATATATTTGCGTTCTCTACCATATATTTGGGTTCCCTACCATATATTTGCGTTCTCTACCATATATTTGCGTTCTCTACCATATATTTGCGTTCTCTACCATATATTTGCGTTTATATTCAGTTTTTTCCGGTTTGGCGCCCCATATACCATATATTTGCGTTCCCTACCATATATTTGCGTTCCCTACCATATATTTTCGTTCCCTACCATATATTTGCGTTCCCTACCATATATTTGCGTTCCCTACCATATATTTGCGTTCCCTACCATATATTTGCGTTCCCTACCATATATTTGCGTTCTCTTCCATATATTTTGGTTCCCTACCATATATTTGGGTTCCCTACCATATATTTGCGTTCCCTACCATATATTTGCGTTCCCTATCATATATTTGGGTTCCCTACCATATATTTGCGTTTCTATTAAGTTTTTTCCGGTTTGGCGCCCCATATACCATATATTTGCGTTCCCTACCATATATTTGTGTTTATATTCAGTTTTTTCCGGTTTGGCGCCCCATATACCATATATTTGCGTTCCCTACCATATATTTGCGTTCCCTACCATATATTTGCGTTCGCTACCATATATTTGGGTTCCCTACCATATATTTGCGTTCCCTACCATATATTTGCGTTCTCTACCATATATTTGCGTTTATATTCAGTTTTTTCCGGTTTGGCGCCCCATATACCATATATTTGCGTTCCCTACCATATATTTGCGTTCCCTACCATATGTTTGCGTTCCCTACCATATATTTGCGTTCCCTACCATATATTTGCGTTCCCTACCATATATTTGGGTTCCCTACCATATATTTGCGTTCTCTACCATATATTTGCGTTCTCTACCATATATTTGCGTTTATATTCAGTTTTTTCCGGTTTGGGGTGCCATATACCATATATTTGCGTTCCCTATGTAATAATTCTAGAAACTCTCTATAGAGTAATTTAACCTCGTAGCTTTGTCTATGGCCGCCATTTTGTGCGGGTTTTTTCTCTATGCGAAAAAGCATGCATGACGTCGTGTCACGTAAGACTGAAATCACTGAATATAATCAGGAGCCGATGACCAGGAGTCCTCAAGCGGGCGCTTTTTCGAGCTCGCGTCGGCAACGGTATACGTACCTCCCCTCTTTAAAATTTTGACCCCCCCCCCCCTCCCCAAATTCTGCCTCTCCGACTTTTCAGCCAAGCCAGATAAAAAATATTTTGATGGGCGCACTCTCGCGGAGATAAAGCGAACTAACGCGGAAGAGAAAACCGGTTTTGGAATGCGTTTCTCGGACTCTCTCTTAGCCTGGCCCTATTCATAGATAGCCCTACCTATTAAGACCGTCAGAGGGCGAAATGGCAGATGGCCTTGGAATTCGGGGAAGTGAGAGAACTTTGGTGGGAAGGGAGGGGAAGCGAGAGGCGAGGGAAACAGGTTTCTCCGTTACCGAGGCCGGGGACCATTCAACGCAGTAACCGTTTAGGACTCCTGGTCATCGGCTCCTGATATAATGAATTTCGCCCCGCGCTATGTTTTCTTCCAAAAAAAATTTCATGGGATTAACATTAGCAGTGTAGAGAGATGAATACTTTTTTTATTATACACTTCTGGTACAATTCATTAATGCGATAAAAACTATTAGAAATTTAAAGTAATGGGTGTACTCGTTTAGCCCTAATGGTTGGCTACACTGTGCATACACGTATTGCCATTTTTGCAATTTAGAAAGCCAGTGGCGGCTCTATCAAGAAGAGTAAAAAAGGGTTACAAAAATGCTTCTAAAAGCGCTTCCAGGTGGCAGCACCTTCCGGGGACTTTAAGCAAAGGCGAGCAGCTGCTGTCCACGATCTATTGGCATCCCGAGACCACGTGTTTAATAAGTTAATAATCACGTGATTCGGAAAAGCCAATCAACGCGAGAAGTTCCCAATTTGCCACACCTTTTAGGCAGATTTTCATGTTCACTCATGTTTTGACTTATACGCTAGCGACATCTAGTGCGAGCGAATGCAACTAAAAAGGAGCCGCCACTTGCTTTTTTAAGACTTGGAATTCTCCGCCGAAGATTTGAAACGTTTTTAGCCTCAAATTTAACAGCTTTATTGTTATGGCCGATAGTGTTAAGTAGATATGGAGCTAGTCATTTAAGATAAAGTTGGAGAATACGATTCGCCACTTCAGTATTTCTTAAGTATTTTGAAAGCAGATACTATTTAAATTGATGATTCAGGCTGAGGAAAAACATTCGTGGGGCTACATAATAACATGTTTTGAAAAAAAGGGACGAGCAACCTGAAACTCTGTTAGAATATTACCAACGATTCCGTGGCCCTTAAAGTTTTGTACGAACGTTCGAAAAGTATATTACGTAGTAATTAAACATTTCTCTTTTCTGATAGTAGATGGCGCATCATTCACTGTACTTGCGCAGAGGGTATTACTGAAATAGTGTATTTCAGATTTCAGCCAACAGGTTTCGCCGAAGCAAGGGTAACTGGCGGTAGCTACGTTAAAGGGCAACGCAAGTGATGATGCAGGTGGGAATCGTATCTTATAGATAACAAGTTGACTCAACCGTAATATTAGTTCCACATCTGTCAAATGTATGGGCTCCCAAACACCCCAATGGGCATCGCTATCGAGATAAAATTTGATACCTCATAAATCGACGTATCATTTACATATGTGGTCTTAGCGGTTTCCAAGAAATCAATTTCCCCAATTTAAGGGCCCCCGAGGGCCCCAATGGGTTTCGCGATCGATATAAAATTTAATCACCCATAAATGGACGTATCGTTTATATTTGTCGACTCAGCGGTTGCCGAGCTATCAAAGGCCCAAAATTACGGGTCCCCGAAGGACCCCGAGGACTCGAATGTTTATCACGCATCTGAGAGTTTTCATGGACGTATCGTTCATATTTGTCGCCTCAATGGTCGCTGACAAATAAAGGGCCCAAACTTACGGGGCCTTGAGGACACCAATGGATATCGTGCTAGAACCACTGTGGGTGTGTGGGTGTGCGGGTGTGTGGGTGTGTGAATTTTTTTGCTAACGCCCACCGTCGCTACGTTCGTTATGGGTGCGTATTCTCCAACTCCTTCTTATTGACTTTTGGGACGGACTGAGTGCTGAGTGTTATGGCAACCTCTCGACTTCCAATGGTAGTGTTTCCACCAATTGTTTACGGTATTCGTCTTAGTATCAATTTGCGATCGCATCGGGCGGGATTTGAACCCGAGACCTCCTGCCTGACAGGTGGACGTTCTACCACAGAACCACCGACACTTGTTACGCCTCATTGAAAATTAGACCTTCAGCTTTATCGGAAGCGTATTTAATAGAGTACGAAATTTTGGTTTAATTGAAATAGAATTGAAATTGAAATTATTGCATCGAAGAAATTTTAATTTAGCGATTTCTCTATTGATTAAATACAAATGCGCCACCCAGGTTTCGAACCCAGGCCATTCAGCTTGGCAGTCGAGCGCTTAACCACAGAACCACCGATAGCTACTTAGCTTCACTGAAAATAAGACACTCATCGTAAGCATAGGCCTAATAGGTAATAAAGTCTTGAATTTTTTTATGTATGAATTTATGAAGTCCTAATCTGGTTTTTTTACTAATGAAATTATGTTGATTTAATCTTGTAAATATTTATGAACTAAGTTTATATTAAATTTATAATTTTATAACTAATTTATGAATTAATAATTTAATTGTAAAATACGATCATGACGAAGAATCGAACTCAGGTTGTCGTGTTACTGAGCAGATGTTTCACCGACGAGCTGAAAACAAAACACATCACAGGCCAAATATTGAAGTAAAGGAACCGTTATGATACGGCGATTTTTTATTTTGGTGAACTTGTTTATATTATTATAAATGAATTAAACTCCGTGGTTTCGTCTCAATTATTTTATTTAAAATTAATATTTTATACCGGGCGGGATTGAACCGGGATTACGTTTTAAGTAAATAACTCTGAATTCCGGTCGTCTCGAGAAATTAATACCACTAGGGACAATTCTTCCGAGGAGAGGTATATTTTGGCTTACCAACTTGTTTATTTTAATTATAAATATTACAAATGTTATTGCATTAAACAAATTTCCAATATCAATAGAACCAAAAACCAACTTTAGACCCAAAACGTTATTAAATTAACGAAGCAACAAAATGAGAAATAGAAAATACAAATTTAAAATTATTAGAACGCTCACGAAAGGTAAAATATACGTGCAAGAAACTATTTCACAAAGAAAAACCAACCCATGGTATTAGAGGTCTTAAGCAATCAAATATATATGGAAAAACAAAACTATAAGTGAAAGCACTAATAAAAACTGCGTGGGCTCATGACGACAACTCAACGAAGCCGATAAAAATCAATGCATATAAAAAATCGTAGACATAAATTATCACCCATATTATCAACCAACAAGAAAAATAACGAATAGAAAAATATATAATAATAACCCAACTAAGTAACAAGTTAATTAAAATACTTAGGAATCTAGAAAAAGTCAAACTAAATACCTACAGTAATAAACATTGTATTAACAAAAATATGCAATACAAATATATATAATAATAACCCGATCAAACAACACGGTAATTCAAATACTTAGAAATCCAGATAATGTCAATCCATATACCCACGGTAATGAAAATTGTAATAGAAAAAACCAAAAACACCTTACCGTTAACAATTCCTAGCTTATAACGCACACAAAAAAACCTTAACTGACTAGTGAAGGCTAAACAACAGCGCATATCTTAAATATAAAACCAACGTAACTGTATATAATACTGAAAATGTATCACACATTTAAAGCCGATAAGAAAACAGGTAAAATAACGTAAAAATGAAGGTACAAATTTTCGACTTTACACAATAAAATTTTATTTACAACAAGTTGGCAAGCCAAAATATACCTCTCCTCGGAAGAATTGTCCCTAGTGGTATTAATTTCTCGAGACGACCCTTAAAGATATCTCCGCAATTCAGAGTTATTTACTAAAAACATAATCCCGGTTCAATCCCGCCCGGTATAAAATTTTATTTTGAATTAAAATAATTGAGACGAAACAACCGAGTTTAATTTATTCAGAATAATATAAATTAAGTAGTTACCACAGTGAGTTAGACGTACTAAAACAATGCACAATTGAATTTAACCCAATTTACAGAACAAGTTTATCAGTTAAATATAATTATACCAAAAACAGTTCTTCGAACTGAAAAAACAGTTTAGAGCTCGTTATAGGTGCAGCCTTAAAGGGACATATATTATTTTTATTGTTGATTAATATGTCATGAAAATTAAATTAATTAATTAATTAACATTAAAATTTTAAAAATTATTATTATTATTGTATTATTTACGTATTGCAGATTACTGCAATAAATAATACAATAATAATAATTATAAAGCCTGTTACGCAGGTGGACTCGGGATCGTATCCCGCCTGATATCAGCGCAAATTGTATACCGTGAACATTTGAACGTTTACCGTAAGTCCGTAACCCTCAGCACTCGGTCCGTCCCAAACGTCGTATATTCTTCGTGAACAATCACAATTCGCAAAAGAAAATTATAACACAGCGTACGAGTATGGGGCGCCAAATAGGAAAAAACTAAATAACATTTTTAGAAATATTTTAACATTTCTAGGAATATTTTAACACTTCAAGGAATATTTTAACATTTCTAGGAATATTTTAACACTTCTAGGAATATTTTAACATTTCTAGGAATATTTTAACACTTCTAGGAATATTTTAACACTTCTAGGAATATTTTAACACTTCTAGGAATATTTTAACACTTCTAGGAATATTTTAACACTTCTAGGAATATTTTAACACTTCTAGGAATATTTTAACACTTCTAGGAATATTTTCAAACTCTAGGAAGATTTTCCAACTCTAGAAAAAATTTCAAACTCTAGGAATATTAAAAAATTACCTATCGATTTTAAGAATAATATATATTTTAATAGACTTTCTATAGATATTTTAAAGCGTTTCCTAGTTATTTTAAGAGAGACGTTTCCTATATATTTTACGGACATAGAATATTTTTCGGCAAAACGCGGGAGAGAAAGCAGCGCTTGTAGTTTCCAATCGGAGAGTTGAGTGTGAACACTGTAATGGCGAACCCCATCAACGGTACAAGAACCACCCCATCAACGGTACAAGAACCATCCCATCAACGGTACAAGTACCATCAGAGTTCGCCATTACAGTGTTCACACTCAACTCTCCGATTGGAAACGAGGGGCTAACCACTCTCTTAAAATCTGTACACCGATTACATAATTATGAAAATGAGTACAGCCTTTGGTAGTGCTTTCTCTCCCGCGTTTTGCCGAAAAATATTCTATGTCCGAAAAATATATAGGTAACGTATCTCTTAAAATTACTAGGAAACATTTTAAAATATCTATAGAAAGTCTATTAAAATATATAGGATTCTTAAAATTGATAGGTAATTTGAAAATATTCATAGAATTTGAAAATACTCCTATAGTTTGAAATTTTTCTACAGTTTGAAAATATTCCTATAGTTTGAAAATATTCCTATAGTTTGAAAATATTCCTAGAGTTTGAAAATATTCCTAGAGTTTGAAAATATTCCTAGAGTTTGAAAATATTCCTAGAGTTTTAAAATATTCCTAGAGTTTTAAAATATTCCTAGAGTTTTAAAATATTCCTAGAAGTGTTAAATTATTCCTAGAAATGTTAAACTAAACCTAGAAATGTTAATACATTCCTAGAAATGTTAAACTATTCCTAGAAATGTTAATATATTTCTAGAAATGTTATTTAGTTTTTTCCGGTTTGGCGCCCCGTATTAGCGTTCCTAGCCAGACAGACACGGTGATTGTAATACACCTAATTGATGTGCAATTTCCTATCGATTGATGCATCATTCACCCTTATTATGGCACGCCATCCAGGTCAAAATTAAGAAAACCAAAATAAATAACTTTGTGAACAAAAATAGCTATATGAATATAGATAGTGTTTATGGGGAAAATGAGTAATTCGGGGACTACTAATCCGATAATGGACTACGTACGCATAAAAAGGAGCTCACTGAGCAGTTCACTTAAACGCAGAAAATCAAGGCACAATTTAGATATACTTAATAGAGCGTTCTATAAAATTGGTCCATAACCGCATTAACCCGTCAAACTTTTCATACAGACTATAGAGCTGGTTCAGCAGGACTAACAACTTTTGTTATTCTTTGGTTTAAGAGAATTCGGCTTATGTCCTGTCTTTATATGAATATTTTAGAGACGTACCTTTTAGGAGTTGTAGGAGGTACCCTAGGTGTTGAAGTATGTTTGGGGTTAAGGATATTTTCATGATCTAAGATTCTTTTTAAACCCGTAGATTTGGGCACTGCCTTCTATAATACTAGGCCTAGAAATGGTAGCTACGTCGATTTTTTAAGTGACATTTTCAAACTGACATGATTTTCGCGCTAGATGTCGCTCTCTTGGGTTTTTTTTGGTTTGGGGTAAAAAAGGTTAAGCGGCTGCGGCCAATCAGCAGTATCCTGTCACTGGGGGCTTCAAAACAATAATTTTTTTTTAATGGATTAAAAAACCTGTAGAAGATCCAAGCTTATTTTTAAATGTTTTTTACTAAATCTATTATAACCAGGCGAGTCGTCGCCTGGTTATATATAGGTACCTTGACTTTTAAAATTAAACACGTTGCCTTCACGCTATGGGAAAGTTTTGTTTTTTTTACTATAGTAATTTTTTCCACGCGGGTACAGGTAAAAGGGGTTGTTGTATAGTGGTAAAACTTTTAAAGGAACTGCGATTATAGTTTCATTGAGTACCTTTGCTATATAATTTCTATTAAATTTAAATAGAAAATTTATAATTAATTTTCTAAAAATATAGAATATTTCCAGATAAATATAAATAGGTCTCACCAGATGGCGGTAGCGTTTTGGTCAGAAATTTTTACCTTGTTGTGTTAGCCTCTTTTACTGACTTTGGTCCATGAAAAATAAAATAAAATGGCGTCCATATGCGATGCATAAGCTCGAGAATCTTAAGCCTTGGTCTTTTAGTACAAAATTGTGTGATATAAAAATAAACACTCATCGTGGTAAATTGTGGTGTAGTGGTTATAAGCGTTAAATTTCGTCGTTATGTGGTGGGTTCGGATCTAGACAGGCCGAAAATTGTCAAATGGGTGTCATTTGGAAGTTCGAATCCAATCCGTGTCAGTACGAATGTTTTAAATAAATATTAAATGTAATGAAATTAATATATATGTAATTAAATTATTATAAATGTAATTTAATTATTATAAATGTAATTAAATTATTATAAATGTAATTAAATTATTATAAATGTAATTAAATTATTATAAATGTAATTAAATTATTATAAATGTAATTAAATTATTATAAATGTAATTAAATTATTATAAATGTAATTAAGTTATTATAAATGTAATTAAATTATTATAAATGTAATTAAATTATTATAAATGTAATTAAATTATTATAAATGTAATTAAGTTATTATAAATGTAATTAAGTTATTATAAATGTAATTAAATTATTATAAATGTAATTTAATTATTATAAAAGTAATTAAATTATTATAAATGTAATTAAATTATTATAAATGTAATTAAATTATTATAAATGTAATTAAATTATTATAAATGTAATTAAATTATTATAAATGTAATTTAATTATTATAAAAGTAATTAAATTATTATAAATGTAATTAAATTATTATAAATGTAATTAAATTATTATAAATGTAATTAAGTTATTATAAATGTAATTAAATTATTATAAATGTAATTAAATTATTATAAATGTAATTAAGTTATTATAAATGTAATTAAATTATTATAAATGTAATTAAGTTATTATAAATGTAATTCTTTGAATATTTGTATGCTCTCACTTTCAAGTTAAACTTTGTGTCCAACGTGGCAGAACTGCGAAATATTACAAATTAGGTCCAGACACTTTGTAGATAATGCAGAACACACTGGGCCTTTTGAAGCTACTAATAATTGATGAGTTTTCTATGGTATCTTCGGCTTTGCTAGCTTATATCCATTATGTGAGATAACTGGTAAAGAAAAACCGTTCGGTGGCATTTCAATTTTGGTTTTCGGGGATTTGTTGCAATTACAACCCGTTAAAGGGGATCGTGTATTTTCTTACACATATAGAAGCTCGTAAACTTATTGGCTCAGTTGGTGGATTCAATTTATTTCGTCGGTGTTTCAAATTTGATGAGTTAACAATTAATAAAAGACAGAAGGGAGACTTTGCCTAGGGAGAAATGTTGAGTAGACTGAGGGTTGGGAAGGTCACTTCTGAAGATGTTGATCTTTTGAAGACGCCTCATTCCAAAAGCAGACAATATTGAGGAGGTTGCCAGCTATTATGATACATTGTGCAAAGAAGGTAAAAAACCTGTTTGTCTGTCATAAACCATCAACATGTGCAATGACATAAACAGTGCTATGCTTAAAAAATGTGGTAATCCTATTTTAGAAATATTGAGTGTGGATAAGGCCTATGGGCAGCGAGAAATGCATAAAACAGTTAAAGAGCAGCTTGGGAAGCTTGAGAGCAATTTATCAGTGACAGCAGGATTGGAATTCAGACTTCTGCTTTGCCTAAATGCACGTATTATGTTAAAGATAAATCTTGATATGGACAAAGGACTTGTTAATGGAGCCATGGGTACTGTAAATGGGTTTAAAAAGAGTGCGAATGGAATTATTTCACAATTATTATTTGATAATCATACCATTGAAGAAAAAAATTAAAGAGTTACAGTTAAGTTTGAAATTATGACAAGAAGTCAATTTCCAGTGGTTTTGGCTTATGGGGTTCCTATACATAAGTGTCAAGGTATGAGTGTGGAATGTGCTTTGATAAATATAGGACCGAACGTGTTTCAAAGTGGATGGCCTTCATTTGCTTGATTTTGATGCGTCCAAAATATATCCTGATTGTAAAGCAATAGTTGAGTATAATCGCCTATGAATTGAGTTTAGGCCTGATTTACCATAAATAACCTTTAATCTAAAAAGATCAGCAAAAACAAGTTTACCTGTGTCAGTAACGGCATTTGAACAGACTGGGAATGAAATGGATTTGGGTATTGAAGCTGTTGTAAGCGATGAAGCTGGTCCCTCCAAGGCTAGAGTGTCTAAATCTGTAAGTGCTAATATTCCTAAAGATAATTCACTTTTGGTTATAAAAGGATTTTTGAATAACGATAACTCCTGCTATGCTATCTCCACTTTACAAGCTTTTTTCCAAATTCCAGAATTTGTCAGAAGCATTTGAGAAAAAGTTATTTCTCCAGGACCAGCAACTGTTGCATTGCAACAATTGCTGCATCAGAGGGAAGATCCTGATATTTCACTTTTAGGAACTTCTATTGTCAGGGGTACATTTGATGTACAATTTCATAGATCCAGTGGAATTTTTGATTAATCTGTTACGAAAACTTGAAGATTAAAATGTTCTTATTGATAATTTATTTTCATGTCGTATGCAGTATCAAAGTAGATGTCCAAATTGTCCTAATGATAGAGTTTATAATCAGCAACCTCATGATGGTAATGTTTTCTTTGTTAATGTATTAGCTGATAAAAAAAACTTAAGTTTTAATGAATTGTTGGACTACTGGGAGTTGTTTCAACACCCTTGTGTTCAGTGCCAAAATAAAGTGAAGGAACGTCGAATGATTTTGTATTCTTCTAGTAAATATTTATATTTGAATTTGGTCAGTTTTACTAACCGGAGGGCTGAACAAATTAAAATTCACACTCCAATTAAAGAGTTTAGTTCTGATAAAGTAAAAATTAATGAACAAAAGCTGCTGTAGTTCATATTGGAAAAGATTGCTCAGCGGGGCATTACATAGTTGCTCTAAAGGATCCTGGTTCTGGAAAAGGGTGGACACTTTGCAATGACAGCCAAATAAGTCAAAGAAAAAGGTTTTTTAAATAATTTGACTGATGTGCATTGTTGATTTTTAGAAAAACTATAATTTCATAAATGGCTGCATGTATTGGAAAGTCAGTGTGTCCTAAGAACTTGGATCAAAAAGTTGGATTCCTTTGTCATTCAAAAGTTGCTGATGGCAAAGTAGTTTTCACATGAAACGTGAGTGAAATTCATTGGTGATATTAGTTAGTTACCAAAAATAGTTTCCAAAATTGGTTAAGTAATATATATTGCTCGCTATTAGTTTGTAGTCTTATAGCTAGTACTATTTTTTAAGTTATGGGAGGGTAAGAAATGAACGGGAATACGAGCGATGTATGAGACAAACCCTGCAATCATTTTTTCTGTTTAGAAAATGCAATTTATCATATTAGAAAAGTTTATGAAAAGTTGGTAATTTATTGACCTAAAGTAAGTAACAAAGTATTAGGATTATGTTTAATGTATAATTTTATTATTTTTACTATTTGTGTGTTTTTTACCTCTCCGATGGGACTATGTCCTCTAGGAGGGGTTATACAATCACCGTGTCTGTGTGTGTGTCTGTCTGTCTGTGTGTGTGTCTGTCTGTGTGTGTGTCCTGCGAACGCGTTCGCAGTTTCGGTGCAAAGTGTAATCACTGCGTACGCAGTTTCTCGACATCTCTGCGTTCGCAGTTTCTCGAAGGGTTGGCAAAACCACCGTGTGACGGTGAGCGTTAACGGATTAATTTGTGATTGGGTTTGGTTTGGATGGTTTTTTTTCGTTAACGCTCACCGTCGCGACGCTTTTAACTCAGTTTGATTGTTGTAATGTTTATGTGTAGGGTGTGAATGTTGTGTTCGTGTTATGATGGTTGTGGGTGTTGAGTCTGTTGTGTTTGTGTTTGTTGAGTCTGTTGTGTTTTGTGAACTTGTTAAAGTCTAAATACTTTACGTATGAAAATGTAAAGGTCAAATCTTGTTTGTCTATTCTTTGATCTTATATTTTTATCTTTTGTTTTTAAGATTATTTGTTCAGTTTTGGAGGAACCTTTACAGTGTGTACGTCGTGTTATTTAGCTTATCCGGTTTCATAATAACAACGTCGAAAATTCCTGTTTGTTAATGGTAAGGTGTCTAAATTTTTGAAGGAATTTGTTGCTTGATTGCGTTATATTTTTCTTCCGGTTATTTATTCTTTGAAGCCCGATCGATGGAGTTAATATTATATATTTTCTATTAAGTATTTTTGTTATGAAGGCTGATCGATTGGGTTAATATTAAATATTTTTATAGGTTATTTTTGCTCTGAAGCCTGATTGATTGGGTTATTATTATAAATTTTTCTATGAATTATTTTTGCTCTGAAGTCTGATTGGGTTATTATTATTTATTTTTCTATTAATTATTTTTGCTCTGAAGCCTGATTGATTGGGTTGTTGTTATATATTTTTCTATTGGTAATTTTGGCTCCGAAATTTGGTCGATTGGGCTTTTGTATTTTAATTCGTTAATTGTGTTGAGCTTTTAGGCGGTATTGTTAGCATTAAATTATTGTTCTTTGTGTGAAATGGTTTAAAGTATGTTTTTTGTTGTTATTAAGGAATTGTTTTATGCCACGAGGTTTGTTTTATTGAATTTGGTGTAGTGCTTTTTAAATAAGAGTTAGCAAATTTTGAATATTAGATGGCAGGAGACGAGGGTTTATCTAAAGAAGAACTAAATAAGATGTCATTAGGTACGATGTCAGTTAGGGCGTTTTCAATTAATACCATCCTCACTAATAACTGTCCCTTCTTAGCCGCAGTAAAATTCCCAGGTGTACCTATATATCCCCTTTTCTTAGCGTAGCTGAGCTTTTTCAGATAATTTCATTATTTGTCCTATAAATTGAATGTTGACAATATTAAAGTGTATTTTCGCTATTAATATTTAAATTTTTCGCGTACGTTTGAATTTCCCGCACTTTCCCTACCCAAAAAAGCGACCTCTATCGGATATTTACCGCCACCCCATTTTTATTCTTATTTCTAGGCCTAGTATTATAGAAGGCAGTGATTTGGGACTAGTATTTTCGAGTATTTTGCTTATTTGCCATCATACATTTATTACAAAAATCATTTAAAATAAGAAAAACAGCGCGGAAAGCCGGAAATTAGTGAAGCCTAGGCTAGCAAAAGCGGCGTAGCTGATGGTCCACAGGGCCCGCGGTGCGGGGGGGAGCCTCGAGCTTCAAGGGGGGCCTCGAGCTTCAGGGGGCCCCGCTAACCATCAAAAAATTAAAAAGGTGGGGGGCTCATAGCGATTTTTGCGGGGGGGCCTCTGAGTTCTCAGCTACGCCACTGGCTACCAACTACGCTACTCCTAAAAATCGACTGCTCTCAATTTCTTACGGGTTTGCCAGATAAATATTTTTCTCTAAGACGTAAAACCGGCCAAACATTCACCTCCTCTATGGGGCGCCAAACCGGAAAAAACTGAATATAAACGCAAATATATGGTAGAGAACGCAAATATATGGTAGGGAACGCAAATATATGGTAGAGAACGCAAATATATGGTAGGGAACGCAAATATATGGTAGATAACGCAAATATATGGTAATAAACACGTAATAATTTACATCGGGCGATGGAAAATTTTGGATGAGTCATGCATGTTTCAGGTGTTCGTTTAGAGTTTGGTTTGTATAAGGGCTAAATCGAGGGGCAGCTCACTCGTTTGGTTGCGTTATAATAAAAGTAAAATTATTAAATTAATTTAATCAATATTTAATCAATCAAATCACGATTTAATCAATCTAATCACGATTTAATCAATTTAATCATGATTTAAACCAGATTTTATCATAGTCGTGATCAAATCAATCTAATCACGATTTAATCAATTTAATCATGATTTAAACCAGATTTAATCATAGTCGTGATCAGATTATTCTAATTACGATTTAATTCTAATTACGATGTAAATAATTCTAATTACGATGCAAATAATTCAAATAGCCGTCTAATCATTGTAATGATGTAATCACGATTTAAACAATGCAATCGTTTGAATAAAATCTAGATTTAAATAATTATTATCGCAGTTTAATCATCTAAATGTACGTTAATTTAATTTTGATTAAATACAAATTATATGATTCGTAGAACTAGCTGACACGTAACGCCAGCTATATTCGTTCTATATATGCGAAAAAATCTCGTTCTATATATGCGTAAAAATCTCGTTCTATATATGCGTAAAAATATCGTTCTATATATGCGTAAAAATCTCGTTCTATATATGCGTAAAAATCTCGTTCTATATATGCGAAAAATCTCGTTCTATATATGCTAAAAATCTCGTTCTATATATGCGTAAAAATCTCGTTCTATATATGCGTAAAAATCTCGTTCTATATATGCGAAAAAATCTCGTTCTATATATGCTAAAAATCTCGTTCTATATATGCGTAAAAATCTCATTCTATATATGCGTAAAAATCTCGTTCTATATATGCGTAAAAATCTCGTTCTATATATTCGAAAAAATCTCGTTCTATATATGCGAAAAAATCTCGTTCTATATATGCGAAAAAATCTCGTTCTATAGATGCGGAAAAATCTCGTTCTATATATGCTAAAAATCTCGTTCTATATATGCGTAAAAATCTCGTTCTATATATGCGTAAAAATCTCGTTCTATATATGCGAAAAAATCTCGTTCTATATATGCTAAAAATCTCGTTCTATATATGCGTAAAAATCTCATTCTATATATGCGTAAAAATCTCGTTCTATATATGCGTAAAAATCTCGTTCTATATATGCGAAAAAATCTCGTTCTATATATGCGTAAAAATCTCGTTCTATATTTGCGTTCCCTACCATATATTTGCGTTCCCTACCATATATTTGCGTTCCCTACCATATATTTGGGTTCCCTACCATATATTTGGGTTCCCTACCATATATTTGGGTTCCCTACCATATATTTGGGTTCCCTACCATATATTTGGGTTCCCTACCATATATTTGCGTTCCCTACCATATATTTGCGTTCCCTACCATATATTTGCGTTCCCTACCATATATTTGCGTTCCCTACCATATATTTGGGTTCCCTACCATATATTTGCGTTCCCCACCATATATTTGCGTTCCCCACCATATATTTGCGTTCCCTACCATATATTTGCGTTCCCTACCATATATTTGCGTTCCCTACCATATATTTGGGTTCCCTACCATATATTTGGGTTCCCTACCATATATTTGCGTTCCCTACCATATATTTGCGTTCCCTACCATATATTTGCGTTCCCTACCATATATTTGCGTTCCCTACCATATATTTGCGTTCCCTACCATATATTTGCGTTCCCTACCATATATTTGCGTTCCCTACCATATATTTGCGTTCCCTACCATATATTTGCGTTCCCTACCATATATTTGCGTTCCCTACCATATATTTGCGTTCCCTACCATATATTTCCGTTCCCTACCATATATTTGGGTTCCCTACCATATATTTGCGTTCCCTACCATATATTTGGGTTCCCTACCATATATTTGGGTTCCCTACCATATATTTGCGTTCCCTACCATATATTTGCGTTCCCTACCATATATTTGCGTTCCCTACCATATATTTGCGTTCCCTACCATATATTTCCGTTCCCTACCATATATTTGGGTTCCCTACCATATATTTGCGTTCCCTACCATATATTTGCGTTCCCTACCATATATTTCCGTTCCCTACCATATATTTGGGTTCCCTACCATATATTTGCGTTCCCTACCATATATTTGCGTTCCCTACCATATATTTGGGTTCCCTACCATATATTTGGGTTCCCTACCATATATTTGCGTTCCCTACCATATATTTGCGTTTATATTCAGTTTTTTCCGGTTTGGCGCCCCATATACCATATATTTGCGTTCCCTACCATATATTTGCGTTCCCTACCATATATTTGGGTTCCCTACCATATATTTGCGTTCCCTAACATATATTTGGGTTCCCTACCATATATTTGGGTTCCCTACCATATATTTGCGTTCCCTACCATATATTTGCGTTTATATTCAGTTTTTCCCGGTTTGGCACCCCATATACCATATATTTGCGTTCCCTACCATATATTTGCGTTCCCTACCATATATTTGCGTTCCCTACCATATATTTGCGTTCCCTACCATATATTTGCGTTCTCTACCATATATTGGCGTTTATATTCAGTTTGTTCCGGTTTGGCGCCCCATATACCATATATTTGCGTTCCCTACCATATATTTGCGTTCCCTACCATATATTTGCGTTCCCTACCATATATTTGCGTTCTCTACCATATATTTGCGTTTATATTCAGTTTTTTCCGGTTTGGCGCCCCATATACCATATATTTGCGTTCCCTACCATATATTTGCGTTCCCTACCATATATTTGCGTTCCCTACCATATATTTGCGTTTATATTCAGTTTTTTCCGGTTTGGCGCCCCATATACCATATATTTGCGTTCCCTACCATATATTTGCGTTCCCTACCATATATTTGCGTTCCCTACCATATATTTGCGTTCCCTACCATATATTTGCGTTCCCTACCATATATTTGCGTTCTCTACCATATATTTGCGTTTATATTCAGTTTTTTCCGGTTTGGCGCCCCATATACCATATATTTGCGTTCCCTACCATATATTTGCGTTCCCTACCATATATTTGCGTTCCCTACCATATATTTGCGTTCTCTACCATATATTGGCGTTTATATTCAGTTTTTTCCGGTTTGGCGCCCCATATACCATATATTTGCGTTCCCTACCATATATTTGCGTTCCCTACCATATATTTGCGTTCCCTACCATATATTTGCGTTCTCTACCATATATTTGCGTTTATATTCAGTTTTTTCCGGTTTGGCGCCCCATATACCATATATTTGCGTTCCCTACCATATATTTGCGTTCCCTACCATATATTTGCGTTCCCTACCATATATTTGCGTTCCCTACCATATATTTGGGTTCCCTACCATATATTTGGGTTCCCTACCATATATTTGGGTTCCCTACCATATATTTGGGTTCCCTACCATATATTTGGGTTCCCTACCATATATTTGGGTTCCCTACCATATATTTGGGTTCCCTACCATATATTTGGGTTCCCTACCATATATTTGGGTTCCCTACCATATATTTGCGTTCCCTACCATATATTTGCGTTCCCTACCATATATTTGCGTTCCCTACCATATATTTCCGTTCCCTACCATATATTTGGGTTCCCTACCATATATTTGCGTTCCCTACCATATATTTGCGTTCCCTACCATATATTTGGGTTCCCTACCATATATTTGGGTTCCCTACCATATATTTGCGTTCCCTACCATATATTTGCGTTTATATTCAGTTTTTTCCGGTTTGGCGCCCCATATACCATATATTTGCGTTCCCTACCATATATTTGCGTTCCCTACCATATATTTGGGTTCCCTACCATATATTTGCGTTCCCTACCATATATTTGGGTTCCCTACCATATATTTGGGTTCCCTACCATATATTTGCGTTCCCTACCATATATTTGCGTTCCCTACCATATATTTGCGTTCCCTACCATATATTTGGGTTCCCTACCATATATTTGGGTTCCCTACCATATATTTGGGTTCCCTACCATATATTTGGGTTCCCTACCATATATTTGGGTTCCCTACCATATATTTGGGTTCCCTACCATATATTTGGGTTCCCTACCATATATTTGCGTTCCCTACCATATATTTGCGTTCTCTACCATATATTTGCGTTTATATTCAGTTTTTTCCGAATTGGCGCCCCATATACCATATATTTGCGTTCCCTACCATATATTTGCGTTCCCTACCATATATTTGCGTTCTCTACCATATATTGGCGTTTATATTCAGTTTTTTCCGGTTTGGCGCCCCATATACCATATATTTGCGTTCCCTACCATATATTTGCGTTCCCTACCATATATTTGCGTTCTCTACCATATATTTGCGTTTATATTCAGTTTTTTCCGGTTTGGCGCCCCATATACCATATATTTGCGTTCCCTACCATATATTTGCGTTCCCTAACATATATTTGGGTTCCCTACCATATATTTGCGTTCCCTACCATATATTTGCGTTTATATTCAGTTTTTTCCGGTTTGGCGCCCCATATACCATATATTTGCGTTCCCTACCATATATTTGCGTTCCCTACCATATATTTGCGTTCCCTACCATATATTTGGGTTCCCTACCATATATTTGCGTTCCCTAACATATATTTGCGTTCCCTACCATATATTTGCGTTTATATTCAGTTTTTTCCGGTTTGGCGCCCCATATACCATATATTTGCGTTCCCTACCATATATTTGCGTTCCCTACCATATATTTGCGTTCCCTACCATATATTTGCGTTCCCTACCATATATTTGCGTTCCCTACCATATATTTGCGTTCTCTACCATATATTTGCGTTCTCTACCATATATTTGCGTTTATATTCAGTTTTTTCCGGTTTGGCGCCCCATATACCATATATTTGCGTTCCCTACCATATATTTGCGTTTATATTCAGTTTTTCCCGGTTTGGCACCCCATATACCATATATTTGCGTTCCCTACCATATATTTGCGTTCCCTACCATATATTTGCGTTCCCTACCATATATTTGGGTTCCCTACCATATATTTGCGTTCCCTACCATATATTTGGGTTCCCTACCATATATTTGCGTTCTCTACCATATATTTGGGTTCCCTACCATATATTTGCGTTCCCTACCATATATTTGCGTTCCCTACCATATATTTGCGTTCCCTACCATATATTTGCGTTCTCTACCATATATTTGCGTTTATATTCAGTTTTTTCCGGTTTGGCGCCCCATATACCATATATTTGCGTTCCCTACCATATATTTGCGTTCCCTACCATATATTTGCGTTCCCTACCATATATTTGCGTTCCCTACCATATATTTGCGTTCCCTACCATATATTTGCGTTCCCTACCATATATTTGCGTTCTCTACCATATATTTGCGTTTATATTCAGTTTTTTCCGAATTGGCGCCCCATATACCATATATTTGCGTTCCCTACCATATATTTGCGTTCCCTACCATATATTTGCGTTCTCTACCATATATTGGCGTTTATATTCAGTTTTTTCCGGTTTGGCGCCCCATATACCATATATTTGCGTTCCCTACCATATATTTGCGTTCCCTACCATATATTTGCGTTCCCTACCATATATTTGCGTTCTCTACCATATATTTGCGTTTATATTCAGTTTTTTCCGGTTTGGCGCCCCATATACCATATATTTGCGTTCCCTACCATATATTTGCGTTCCCTACCATATATTTGCGTTCCCTACCATATATTTGCGTTCCCTACCATATATTTGCGTTCCCTACCATATATTTGCGTTCCCTACCATATATTTGCGTTCTCTACCATATATTTGCGTTTATATTCAGTTTTTTCCGGTTTGGCGCCCCATATACCATATATTTGCGTTCCCTACCATATATTTGCGTTCCCTACCATATATTTGCGTTCCCTACCATATATTTGCGTTCTCTACCATATATTGGCGTTTATATTCAGTTTTTTCCGGTTTGGCGCCCCATATACCATATATTTGCGTTCCCTACCATATATTTCCGTTCCCTACCATATATTTGCGTTCCCTACCATATATTTGCGTTCTCTACCATATATTTGCGTTTATATTCAGTTTTTTCCGGTTTGGCGCCCCATATACCATATATTTGCGTTCCCTACCATATATTTGCGTTCCCTACCATATATTTGCGTTCCCTACCATATATTTGCGTTTATATTCAGTTTTTTCCGGTTTGGCGCCCCATATACCATATATTTGCGTTCCCTACCATATATTTGCGTTCCCTACCATATATTTGCGTTCCCTACTATATATTTGCGTTCCCTACCATATATTTGCGTTTATATTCAGTTTTTTCCGGTTTGGCGCCCCATACTCCTCCGAACTTAAAAGGGGGAAAGCACACCACACCGATTTTATAGAACGTTCTATTGTCGCTGCCTGTTCTTTGAGTGTTAATTCCTAAAGTAAGTGTTAGCTCTATAACTAATGCCAGGAATCCATACCTCTACTTGGAGTGCTTATCGCGGCAGATTTTCGTCTCGATGTGGCTGACGGTTTTTTTGGACGTCACTATGTTAACTTCACAAACAACAACGTGAGAGGGGAGCGCGCGCAGAGGAGATTTTTTCTGTCGTAGGCGGGGCCAAAGCCGTCAGAGTGATCTTACCATACGCGATACTCCAGGATCAGCATTCCAAGTATAGGTATGGATTCCTGCTAATGGTATAAATAACTTAAAAAATGCGTTTTACACCCGAAGTAAAACATTGAACCAGAAGTGTATAATATATACGATAGAAGTAACCTTAGAAATGAAACAAAAAAACCTTCGCAGGGTCGATTCAGTTTTCAGTGGCCGAGAATTCCCCGTCAAACTGCGGATGTGGACACGGCTAAGCATTTACAGCGTTTATTAGTTCACAATCATTGAAAAATATAAGAATTTTATTACGTAGGGACTTTTACTGATTTTTAATCATATTTTCCGGACCTTAAAGTCAAATGATACATTTAACCTCGAACTATTTTTGATCTAGTCCATTATAGCATAAGTAGTCCCGGAATTATTATTTTCTACCATAAAGTAGACCATGGACACTGTATTTCTAACCGGACGAAAAACAACCTAAAAGAGGTACCCCCTCACTGTCCGTTTGCGTCCTACTTCGGATTAGCTGAAATAGTCGGCCATACTTGATTCGCAGGGCCGTCAAGGGTATTCGAAAGAATGTAAACCCCCATTTCAAACGGAACGTTTTGTCGACCACGTGACGAATTATATGGCCTTGACAGCCCGAAACTTGAACCTCCCCCCTTTACAGAGAGACGGTGGCGGCGGCAGGTGAATTTGTGTCCATGGTTTGACCAAGTAGGTAATTTTTTATTTTCTTAATTTTGAAATCACTAAAATGGGAAAAAGACCAACTCTTATCAACGAAATGGGGATATTGAAGTTCTGTATTACATTTACCATTTTAAACCTATTTAACAGTTATATCCAGAACGGCGGTGGCTATCAGGTGAAAATAATACGTACTACGGGATTGTGTGTAAAAAGTAGATTTTTATAAATATTGCAATTTTTGATAAATTTTAAAATTTTTCTCAACAAGTTTATTTATCGGTAATTTCGAGAGTGAAAAATAATTGGATAAAATAATAAAGTCACTAAACATAACACGTGATTTCGGTTTAATTAAATTCCTATTTTTAGCGCGTACAAAAATATATAAAACCTATTCGAATAATTTATCGTATATATAAATATAACATTTCAATTTTTTCCCGATTTCTTTAAATGTTTTTAATTTTTAAATGCCCGCCCTTAATACTTTCTTTAAGACTTTTCCCGCCGCTGATTTCGGAATTTCTTTTAGGAAGACAACACCGCCGTGCAAATGCTTTTCGGGAGCCGTTTGATCTATTCAAAAGTAAAACAAAGAGACTGCATTTAATCGCTATGATTTTAAAGATTCGTCGCAAAAAAGACAGTCCCAAAATTGACATACCAGCGACAAATTTGATTAAAATGTCTTCGTTGATTTTACCAACAGCGGAATCTTCGACAACCACATACGCCCTGGTCAGTTCCCCGGCCCTCGGGTCGGGTATCCCGATGACAGCCACGTCTTTGACGGAAGGATGGCTCAAGAGGAGGTGTTCCAGTTCCGCGGGAGCTACCTGATGACCTTTGTATTTGATCAAGTCCTTCATACGATCTACCACAAATAATTCGCATTCTTCGTTGTACAGACCGATGTCGCCTATACGATTAAATCGAGTGTTTTATTAAATGGATGTATCTGAAAAATCTACAGCGATATTTACCAGTATGTATCCAGCCTTGGTAGTCCAGTGTGGCGGCGGTGGCTTCTTCGTTGTTGAAGTACCCCGACATGATCTGGGGTCCTCGGGCCCAAATCTCTCCGGGTTGATTGGGTCCTAATAGCTTACTCGTCTCGACGTCCATAATTTTAACCTCCGTTTGGTTGACTGGCACTCCTACACTGCCTTTTTTGAATTTACCGTCATTTAAACCCACGCAAACGGGACAAATCTCCGTCATCCCAAAACCTGCCGGAATGAATTTACCAACTTCATCAGCAGCCCAATTCTTTTCAAACAAGCAACCTAATACCATACCCTGTCTAATGTAATCCAACTTGAATGTCTCTTGCATTTGGTCGAGTAAGTCTTCGGCCACGGGGGCAGCCCCGCTGACCAAGCCTCTAAGCGAACTGACGTCGTAATCCTTAACCATAGGATGTTGAAGCATAAAAAGTACCAGAGGAGGTACTATCGGTTTCGTCGTCACCTGAAAAATTATTATTCTAACAACATTTAAAAAGTACATAAAACTACCAAGCGTCAATAACTCAAAACGAACCCTGTGTGTTTCAATGGCCTGCAGATAGGTTTCCGGGGTAAATTTGGGTAGCAAAACGTTAGTAACTCCAACAACCATATCCGCCGATAGCATGAAGATGGGAAAGATGTGGTAGAGAGGGAGAACTAATAAACCGACGTCCCGCTCGGAGTTTTGAAGAGTTTCCGGATATCTAAACGGTTCCAAGTTATTAAAATTAAACAATCCCAAATAAACGTGTTCAAAAAACATACATGCAAGACTTGGCCATGGCTGTGAAAGAATAGTGGGACTTGCAAACTAATTTCGGGATCCCCGTCGTCCCGCTGGAACAGGGTAACTGGGCCAGAGCCGTCCTGGGGTCCGCGACCGGATGTGGCCCCTGGAACAAGGAACCGTCGTCTTGGGCCAAATGACTGAAAGGAATGCAGCCCTCGGCCTCCCCAAAAACGACGACTTTCTATAAAAGGGATTCGACATTTGTTCGCTATTGAATGTAATTACAAGTAGACAAGAGCCAATAACGACGTGCCTGCACAGATGGCGAATTGGCAACTGCTTCTTTGGCAACAGCCGCGCAGGAAGGATGAGTGAAGAGGATCACCGTTTCCGTTCGATCCAGTTGGTCTTTAATCTCTTCTGCGGGTCGACGAATAATAATGAAATTCAATTACCTATCAATTACTATCAATAACGAAGCGAACGGATCGATAGAGGGACGTGACTTACTGGAAATCGAGTTTGGGTTGATATCCGTGACGACGCCGCCGGCCGCCAAAACAGCCAGCCAGGAAATGAAATACTCGGGTAAGTTGAAGCTGCAAAAGGCCACTTTCTGTCCCGGTTTCAGGCCGAGTCTTATCAGAGCGCTAGCCACTTTGCCGCACAATCTCAATGAGTCGTGGTAGGTGAAGGTTTCCCCCGTTAACCCGTTTATCTACGTGAAAAAAAAGCCACGTTACGTTTGAGTCGACGCGAATGAAAGACGAAAATAGATGTCAGTACGATCATTTTGTTGTTCCTCCATTTCTCCATTTGGACGAAGGCGAATTCCGGGAAGGACGTCTCGGGGACATGGTTGGCGGTGAAGGGCGACGTCACCACTTTCGAGTCCAACACCTTCCGTTTCCATTCGGGAGTTAAGACTGACGAGCACTTTGCACTTGATGTCCGAAAACCCCGGCTCGCTAAGGAAATAATAGAAACATGGCAAAGTTAAAATTTAAAATTAAGTCTTTTAAAATAAGCAATTTATAAACTTGAAAAAATGATTCGAGTACTAAATTGAAAAAATGATTCGAGTACTAAATTTAATTGATAGCCTCAATTTTTTGGAGAGGTTTTTAACGCGTTGCACGATTAGGAAAAAAAATGCATATCCCCAACACTTGACTTGGACGTGTATCTGCCGATAGTTAAGGTTGTAATTTATAAATAAATTAAAGTACCAGAGGAGGTACTATCGGTTTCGTCGTCACCTGAAAAATTATTATTCTAACAACATTTAAAAAGTACATAAAACTACCAAGCGTCAATAACTCAAAACGAACCCTGTGTGTTTCAATGGCCTGCAGATAGGTTAGCACGTTCTACCCAGATAGTTGCTTGGGGTTTTCTACGAGTACATAAAAGCCCACGCGGTCATTAAACATTTGTTTCTTGAGGATTAAATGGCCTTGTCTACGAGTGTATATTTGATGTACTGCAGCAACAATGAATTAAAGTTAGCAGATACTACGTGGGCAGCATTCTGTTAAGCTCGTGATTCCGGAAGAAAAATTACACCTCTCTATCTTTCCTCTGGTAATAGCCCCCCTTAATCTCCCTCGGGTAAATTGGGGAGATACTGCGTAACGATTGTAGGCTCTCCCTTCCATTCGAGACTCGAAACTGCCATTCTGTCATTGTCACAAAAACCCCGTACGTCAAATTTGTAGGAGTTCCAAATACCATATTAAAGGGAATATAACCTGCAAAGCAATCTTTATGGAAGACCCCTTCAATTTTTCAAATTTCGCTGTACAGTGGCGCCAAACATTTTTAAAGCGAAAGGCAAGAGCGGTCAGAGCTGCAAGCGTTGGTGTTCCACACCAAATACCTGAGGTTATATTCCCTTTAATTTCGATTCCATTGCTATTGCAATTTATTAACGACATTAAAAAAAATCTCACCATTTATGTATTTCACAAATTCAGCTTTTAAGCTACCGGTAAAATTTAATCGCAACATTTCAACAAATTTCTCCTCCACATCTATTACCACAGCTAGAGTTGTCCGATTTAAATTGCGATTTAAATCAAGTGATTTTAAAAAAATCGTTGATTAGAAATTTCAATGCAGAGAAAATGCAATGAAAATCCATTATTAATTAATAATGATTAATTTAAACTAAAGTTTACGCTATCACCGCAGTCACATTATTTATCAATTTGTCAAAAAAAAGGCATAAAACTTTTAAAAAAATCAATTAAAATCTGATTTAAATCAAATTAATCAATTTTTTAAAATAAAAAAAATCCAAAACTCTGACTACAGTTTAACACCCTTACTGTCTGTACAGGTTAATTCCCTATGTAATCCGATAATCTATCCGAATTGAGATAACTCTAGGCAGTTTAGTAGTTCAGGTTGTCAAAAGAACACTTGTTCGTTATCGTTCGGGAATCATACGACACTAATAAGAGTCTAGTGGGGAGAAGGGTTCACCCTAACAATTTCACTAGCTAGAAATCTAAGTTCGAGTCTATTCGCGTTAGAGGTCGGCGTTTGAATAAGAAATTATCCAATTATTTATTTTTATTCATAACCGCTAATTATCCAAAATATATACGAAAAACCCGATTATTTTTGCATGTTAAATCGTTGTTTATTCGTATAAAATGTTCATAAAAAACAATTAACCCAACTTTTTATGGTTAATCGAAATTTTGACGGTTAATTTATTCGTTCCGCCGACCTCTACTTCGCGTAATATATATTTTAAAGAAAATTTCAAGATATTCACCAATTCCAATTATATATGAAATGAGTCATCGCTCAATGTTTGACTCAAAGATTGAAGTGCTTTTAGCCAAAAAAGGATATTTATTAATTAATAGAACAATTTTTATTTTTGGAGGCGCATTTGTCTAGCGCGCAATCACTTAACCCATTTGACCTCCACGGTTCTATGACCTTCCACTAGATTAACAATCCGAAGTCACGCCCCTCGCTTGCGTAACGTGTTTTTACTTCCTGCATTGGAAAGGAAAAAACTGTTTGCAATAATATAAATATAATTCTATAGTAAATTCATTAATTATTTGCGCGCAATATTAAAATATTTAACCACTTACAAAGCTCATAAAAACACTATCTTATCCGTGAAGGAAGTTTTTTTAGGACGTCAGTCATTAGGGAAACTTGAAGAACATTTTTGAGTTGATAACCGCCCAGCCTACTCTTTTTTTTTCGAGGCCGTAAAAGCTATAAAACTAATTAGCTTTCAAACATAACGTTAATCATACGCGAAGCTACTAACCTAAGCGTTTAAAATACAAAGGGGTAAATAAAAAGCTAGTAGATACATAATTATAACAATGTAAAACAAACAAAAAACTAAATGATACGTTATAAGAAAAAGTGCTTACGGTTAATAGCGGAGCTCCAAGCGGTTTTAATCATCGGTGTTTCCACTAATAAATATCGCGACAGCGTCCTCCCGGCCATCCCGAAAGATACTACGCGCTTGAACCCTGAACAAGAACCAGTTTTAAATTGAAGACGCCTCGGATAGACTTTCCCCCGTTGTTAGTTCGGCAAGTTCCGGCAACGGCACTAATGCGTCCCAACGTCTCGCGAGCAAACGCGGTTATTTTAGATATAACCGAGGCTTAAAACAACCTCGAGGTTTTAGTTAAGAATTTCGTCTACGCGCGATCATTTCATTCTCTAACTTCGAAGAGATTGCGCTATGGAATAGTTAACGTAACTTATTAATCAAATTCCTAACCTGGCACTTTATAGTTTTCCAGTTATTGTAATATCTAATCAGTTAGTTCATAGTTCGAAACGCAGACGCTCCGAAGAAAGCGACGCGAAGTGTACGCTTTTGGAATTTAAGATATATCCTAAGTTAATATACTTGTACGTTTAAATACGACGGTATTCGAAGGCTGCTCATTTGGCCTAGAAAGCCTCGCTCATCCGTGATATCCGCTCGCTTTGACGTTCAAGGATTAAATACACTTTCTATTACGCGTATCGTCAAATATAAAAATAATATTGTTTGTTATCTGACGTGGAATTATTTTAAGTTCGTTTTGGTGAGTTAGAGAAGAAAAAATTTATATTGTACTAGATTATAGTAATTATTTTACATTTCCACGCCCGTCGCAACCATTCTAGCATGCGTATAAAAATAATATGCCTTTTATACGCATATTAATCGTAAATATAAGACTGTTTTAATAACTTTCCCAAAGACAGAACAATGGATACGAATATGTTAGTTTAATAATAATATTAATCCTTTTTATTCTTGATAAATTCCTCCTGGATTTCAATACGAATTTATTTCGTTAAAAAATTACAATTGTACAATTCTGATGGCGTCGACTTTACTTAAATATTTTAACATAAGCGTTAGACACATAATGACGACATTTTATTTCGTAAAAAAATTACAATTTTACAATTCTGATGGCGTCGACTTTACTTAAATATTTTAACATAAGCATTTGAAACATAATGACGACATTGTCATTTTCGAAGGCGATCGTCATCGAATTTTACTTACTTTCTTGGGATTTTCAGTTTTGGGATGGGGGCACATTTTGGGGTCCCTAAAGTGACAACTACACTGAAAATGATTACAGTCTAACACCCGTCGATGAGCAAATTCCAGAACCGATAAATCCCAAACTTGGGCGACCAAATATCGACACGCGGAACTTCGAGTCTGAAGCAACCAAGCCTTCAAGACGGTAGGGTCGAAGGTGACGCAACACTCGTTCAAGGAGTCGCGACCGATGCCAGCGTGTCTGGCCACGTCACCCGTGACGTGCACGTCGTCCACCCAAAAGAAAGGAACGTGAGGAGCGCCAGTAACCAGTTTAAGAGCCACCGAAGGCGTCAAGGCGTACGCGGCCCCGGCGCAATATTCCGGAAATATTTTACCCTGGTACTCTTTTTCGGAGACGTACCACTTACTCGCTTTATTTCTGAAAATAGGCACTTGGCGATTTACGTAACAGACGATCTTCCCTCTGGTTCGGTCCATCGGAACATTCTTCAACTAGAATAATACACTTCAATGTCTGAATGATTGAGCTCAATAATTGAAAACTTTGCTATTTGGTGCAACCCGCTCTATCTCACAAGGAGAGTACCCGAGGTGTTTATTGCCGATTTTGTTCAAAGTCGGGCGTGATGTAGACCTATTTGAGATATGAAATTTTCCCAAAAGGAAACGTTGTACTACCCATTTGATTAGCCATGGCAACCGAAAATGTTTTTGACCACTTAAAATAAAAAAATCTACATTTAAAAAAGCATGGGATTTTCTCGGTTTCACAGGGTACGAATTTTTTTTTAAAAAATTTAAAATCACGAAATGGGTAATTTGGACCACATTTAGGTAAATTTCATCAAGTTTGGGTAGATTCAAACATTTTTGGGGTAAAATTGTAACAATGTTTGGGTAAAATAAGTAAAAAAATCTTATTTTTGTTTTATGTGTTCAAAAACATTTTCGGTTGCCATGGCAAATGGAATGGGTAGTGCATAGTCCCTTTTGGGAAATTTTATATCTCATAAAGGTCTACATTACGCCCGACTTTGAACAAAATCGGCAATAAACACCTTGTCAGTGCAAACATACTACTTCCGTGCTTGTGGGATTCCAAATAAAGTGAAATTTAAGCGTATGTTGAAGAACGTTAATAAGCTTAAAAAACTGAAAAGGCCTACTTATAAGAAAAACAGTGAAATTTATTCGCAATTTCGATAATAATTCAATTATAATGAAGCGTAAGTGATGCCACTTTTTAGTAGTGTTAATGTTTGGTAACTCGTTTCGCTGGGGTCGAAGCGTGGCACATTTCTGATTCTTTAAAAGGACAACCGCAATGGACCCTCTGGCAAGTCTGCGCTCTACGATGGGCGACTTCCATAAGTGGCAGCTGCCAAATGTGAGCGAAAAGGTAGCGGCAGGTCGTGTTCCCTCGTGGTCCGTCCAGCCACTTTTTCAACGCGGAACCGTCAATGGTGGAAGCGCATTCGTTCAAGGAGTCCCGACCGACGCCAGCCTGATTGGCCACGATACCCGTGACGTAGGCGTCGTCTACCCACAGAAACCGACTCTTCGAGGCGGTATCGTCCAGCTTAGTGGCCACCGAAGGCGTCAAGGCGTAAGCGGCGCCGGCGCAGTAATCCGGATAGACCTTGCCCTCGTACTCGGATTCAGAGACGTACCACTTGCTACCACGACCTCTTAAAATAGGCATATTGCGATGAACGTAACAGACGAATTTACTTCCGGTTCGATCCATCGGGGCATTCTTCAACTATAAAAACACTCCAATGTCTGACCAGTTCAAGTGGTGCGTTTAAAAGCAATAGCGCTAAATGGCCACACACGTGCAACTCCCTCTCTTAGTGCAAAGCTGAGAAATGGCATTTACGCTCACCATGGGATACGTTCTGTCCAAGAGCTGGCCGAAGTGTTGCACGTCTATGAACGTGTCGTCGTCAGACTTGATAATGAAATGGGCGTGGCCGCAATTAAGTCCCGCCCATCTGAAGCCCATGATATTTTTGTAGGTAAGGTTACGGTAGGTGTCGAGAAAATTCCCTTGAAGCGTATCTCGGTGAAGTAGGTTCTCGTTCTTCAATTTGGACTGTAGGTTTGGGTCCTTAACGGTGCCCAACAGGAAAACGCATCTAACCTTATAATAAGTAAGCGTGAAAGATGGATCGGTGAAACCACTAAAGCCGTTAATTACCACGTATTGGTTCCCGAAATTCATCGTTAGATTTCCCCATAGTTTCCGTATAATGTTTCTGTTCTCGAAATGGCCCGGAGCCGAATGGAAAAGCAACAGCAAGAACAGGGTCTCGTTCCGTCGCCGACAGACATCGGTGGTCAAGTAGTACCTAAAATTGGTCAGGTTCAAAAGGGTCGAGTTGGAGGGGGGAGCCGATGCCGGTTTCCGTTCTTTAGCGGTAGTCGTTCTTGGAAAAGTGACCACGAGTTTGGAATCTTTGCCGAAAAGGGGGTGGCGCTGATCAGGAGGGAAGAAAAACCGCTGAAAGTTGACTGTAGGGCGCGTCGGTGTCATCCGTAAATTGAGGACGGTCAAGATCAATAACATAACCGATAAGACAACGGTCAGAAATAGTAATCGAACCATAACTTTGACGCAATTCCCCACGCTTCCGCCGGTTGAAAACAACTGATACGATCCCATTTTTCGTAACAAGGAGCCACCGATTGTAATCGAAGCTCAAAGTTAGTAAGCGTAAAAAGAAAATGTTTTGGATGCGTGTAAAAACCTTCGTTTTCGCAACGTGCAAAGGGCGAGCGAATACCAGCAATATATCGCTATCGTTTCTAAACAGAGTACAAGTGCGGACCACGAATAAACAAGTAGAAAAGGGAAAGGCGCGAGATACGCTTACGCAACGAAGCGAGGGTGTTTAATATAAGGTAGGTAGGCATATTTGTTGAAGTTACGAAAGGATTAAATTTAAGTTTCCTCTAATATATAATAACAGAAAAATTTACACGAAGGGGTTGGGCTTAACTGTTATTCCCTAGATTTTAATAGTAAGTGCGTAAAATGATTGAAACCCCTAAATTGGAAGAAGCGTGTAATTTGTTGAGGGGACGATTGCGGGGCCGATTTTGCGTGCTAAAATAAATGAAAAAAAGGAAAATCATATTTTATATGATTTATTAGACTTTAAATAGTAATAATAAACTACAACGGCGAAACAAACCGAAAGACAATGGTGTAAAAAGTGAAGTAACAACGTCAAGTAAGTTTTATGGCCGCCCCAGTGACGCGAAATGGTTCGCCATTGGAGTCGAATTTAGGAACGTAGATGGCACCCATTTGGTCTTGCTTGAAACAACACTGGCAGTGTACTTTCCGGCATAGCAGCGTTTTGCGGTGGGCATCTTTGAAGAGTCGAAGGTCGCTCTCGACGGTAACCACCATATAGCGCCACGAGTATTCTCCGGGGCTCCTGACCCATTGCCGGAGCTCCTCGGTGTTCGTACTAAAGCAACAACCGTTCATGTCCTCGCGAATTATGCCCGCGTGGCTGGCCACTATTCCCGTCACGTGGGCGTCATCTACCCATAAGAAAGGAATGTACAAAGCGCTGTGCGCCAGTCTGCTAGCCACGGAAGGCGTCAAGGCGTAAGCCCAGCCGGAACAATATTTCGGATAGACGTCCGCCGGGTGTTCCGACGGAGAGACGTACCATTTACTGGACGGATTTCTGATCACTGCCATATTATTTTGGATGTAACAGGCAATTCTGCCTCTGGAACGGTCCACGTGGTCGTTGTACAACTATAAATAATATTTCGAAGATTAGCTCGAGTTACGAAACTAGTCAACCTCAAACGGATATCGGAGACTGCACCCGTAAACCCAAAAAACGCAACCCTCATTTACCAAAAGAGACATTTACCACATCCACGCGACAGTCACCAGCCTAATTCCCGGAAGGAAACGGATAAGAAAAACCAAAAATGTACTTACCAAGGGATACTTGTGGTCCAACGCTTTGGCCAAACGAAAGATGTCGATGAATATGTCGTCGTCCACCTTGGCTAGAAAGTGGGCGCGCCGACAATTGCGTCCCGCCCATTTCAGCCCCATGATGTGCTTGTAGGTGAGATTACGATAGGAATCAATGAAATTCCCTTGCAATATATCGCCGTGAAGTAGGCTCTCTTTCTCCAGCTTGGACTGTAGGTGTCGATCCCCGGTTAGTCCCAGCAGAAACAAAGTTCTGACCTAAAACGCGAAGAAAAATCGCTTGTCAGTTTGAAAACAACCAGTCCACGAACAAAGGCTTACCACGTAGTCGCTTCCGAAGTCTAGAGTTAGGCCACTCCATATTGTCCTGATGATCCGTCGGTTGTCGAAATGATCGGGGGCCGAATGAACGAGCAAAAGGACGAATAGCGTCTCGTTTCTCTTCCGACAGATGTCGCTATTCAAGATAAAACGGAAATCTTCGAAATCCAAGAGAGACGAGTCGGAGTCTGGGTATATAGGATGCAGAAACTTCACATATTCGGAGGTCGGAGGTCCCCGCGAATGCAAGAATAAAATCAACGGCACCGAGAGTAGGGTGCCCAAAAATAACAGGCGAAACAAATTGGGAATGCTCCCCGGCAAAATGTTCACTCTCCTTCTCGGAGTGGTTAAAGTGGCGACGGTGGTTCCAGATCTTCCCAGCCAGTTCGAAGATACTCGCATAATTCGCCCAGAGCCAACTAGAAAACCGAGATAAAAAAAAATTAAAAAGACGTTAAATTTACGAATTAGAGGCCTGACGTCAGACCAACCCCCATCGAGATGCCAATGCTAAGATATTTCTTTTTATAATCGCAAATACCGCTAAAATACCTCATTAATCACCAGCCACCTTTTTCCGACAGAAATTCGAGGGTTAAAATAGCCAAAGTATTTGAAAAACGTGTGTTAAACACGAGTTTGCAAATTTTCCAAGAAACCAACGGTTTAAATTCAATTAGATACGCTAGATCAAAACACGAATTAATTCGCGTTAATTAGATTAAAAAAAAATATCGAATGATATCATAACGCTTCCAAATATTTTTTAACCCAACGTGTAAAAAATTACAACTTCCCGCTTGACAAAGGATTTTGTAAGACCCGAAACGCTATGTCGTACGCTGATGTTAAAATTCTGATCATCACGTTTTAAATGTTTGTATTTAAATATCGTTTTTACAATAAATTTTAATTAAATAAAATCCGTAATAAAGTTATTACTTATTAACTTTCTACGTATTTCGACACCAAAATCGCCTCTACGCAATTTCGACAGGTGGGCGAGAACCGTTGGCTTTAAAGTTACGGCATTTTCAGAAACTATTAAATTCGAAGCAAGTCGACCCAAATGGCGGCCGAAAATGCCGTTAGAAAATAAAACTGAAAACATACCTTGGGTATATTAGCGATCATCGGAAACAATGAAACGAAAAATAATCGGGCTTGTTTAATGTCAAATTTATCTTCGCGTCGAGGATGAATTGTTTCGCAAACGCGTTCGAGCGGAAAACATTCGCTAAAGGGGGTCGCGCGCCCACAAGACGCAAAAAGTCGGCTGCCCGCTCGCCGCTTCTCCCAAATATAACGAAGACAGAGCCGCTTAAGGCGTTCCTAAAGGAGGGCCTCACTAACCCCGACGTCATTTCTATAATGTTATTCACCGCTATACTGGTTTGACTCGTTTTGTAAAGGAGGGTTATAAACAAGTGCCGGGGGGAGGGGGACGGGAAAACTACCGTAATTAAACGCAGACTTTACCCAATTTATCTATAGTTTCCATTGTCTATCTCGAGGTAACGTACATTACGTATTACTAACGCAAAAAAAAGAATCTTTCGTGTGGGTCTCTGAAGTTTCCTTTTCTGGTCATTTGGGCAGCCGTGCCGAGTAAGAGGCTGATCTCAAGATAATGGGATGGCTGGTCGCTGTCGCAGGTCAGGACCAATCGAGGGGTCGGACACTTGCCATTATTTTGTACGGGATTTCGTAGAGGTTTTGCCGATTTTATCATTATTTTTGTTGTGATTTTGGGATTTCAATGTTAATTAACCATAGAGAGTTAAAAGATTTTGCGATTTTAGGCAAAGTGTACGGGATTTTGGTAAATGTCCGACCCCTCGGGACCAATCAATAGAAAACTAAATGTTATTTTGACGCGATAGAGAATTGGCACTCTGACGTCAGAAGACGTCATTCACGCTGTTTCTTATAGATTCAAAACTTACACCCAATATGGCGGCCATGGACAAAGCTACGTTGAAATCGTCATATTCGATCACGCGTTTGAAAACTAGTGACCACTGTCTATTCCGATATTCGAATTACGATTCAGCGCGACATTACCACTACACTATGAGGTCTAGCGGACTTACCTGCTTTTTTCCCGTAACGTGGAGATATACTTTCACTTGCCGAACGAATTTTGAGATCGACTAAACGCTTAAATGAAAATAAATAGAGCAATTAAGCCCGCAGTAGAAAAACTTGTAGTAATGTAGCGTTATTTTTTACCCCCGGGTATACGTTCGCAATACGCGTTTTTTAACGCGGGATTAAAGGGAATATAACATTTAGACGTGTTCTTAACGGAACAAACCACTAAGGAGGAGGGAACGACCAATATTGGAATCCATTTAGGGGGGGGGGGGGGCGACATAAATACAAGTGTTTATATTGCCTTTCACCCGCCTCGCTTTAACCTGTCTATTGTTTTTTAAATGTTTAACAGATGTGGTCATTATAAGCCTATTATAAGATAATGTTTCGTGCCAGCTAGGAGCAACAAACACAGCACTGCCAACACAAGGAGAACGCAACCGTCAAAAGTCTTCTATTTTCTCGCGTACAACTTTCATTGGTTAGACGCTTTAGCGCCTGCTGCCGTCGGAAGGGGAAAATTCGGAAATTGTCTTCCTCATTTCCGTAAAACGCTCAGCGTAAGGTTGGTCCAATGAAATTTGTACTCAACACTGCGTTAGCGTGTTTAAAGGGTAGCTGCGTTCTCCTTGTGTTTGTTACTCCTAGGTGCCAGAAAGAATGAAATTGATCGTGATAGGATATTGGCGTAAATAACATGTCCGTATGACCTACAAAGGATTACATAAATAATAGCCCCTGTGCCTCAGATACAACACTGATAGTAGCGCCATCTTCGTTTAAAAAAAAAGTCTCTCCAAGTGTATTCTCTTACATGGCAGAACAACCTGCAGTTTATGCGTTTTAATATTCAATTTACCTTGAAAACGTAACATTCTGATTCTATAGTTCAGCACTATTTTTCCCAATTAAAGGTTAATTTTAACTTTGAAAGCGTTTCAATTTTCTATAAACCTCGTCTGCTCCGTTAAAATGGCACGCGTCGGAGATTTCAAGGGCGTCGTTACCTGAGAGAAAATTCGCTGGAGACATGTTCCAAGCTTAAAAGAAATATAACCTCTACTCTTTCCGTGTCACCCCAACAGGGTTTCAATATTATCCGCTCCCTCCTCTGGCTTTTGACATTTTCGGCGCTGCTTAAACCGCGTTCACACTAGACACTTTGGAAACGTTTTAAAACGGTTTCGAAAGGTCAAATTAAACATTTTCGGTGTCAACTGTACTAATAGACATACGATCAATACATTCGACACCAAAATTTTACAATTTGAACTTTTTCAACCGTTTTAAAACGTTTCCAAAGTGTCTAGTGTGAACGCCACGCCGCTTTAGTGATTTGTCGCGCAGGTAATCCTTAAAATAGACGGGATCTTCCGTGAAGAACGCGTTGGTGGTTATATTCCCTTTAGAAGCTTATACTTATCAGTGTAGGTCTTTTCTTCAAAAATAATTAAATTATATAGCTTCAATCTTCCATCATGATGCAACGTCTTTCGGTGAAAACCGCGTGGGATAGACAATTTTTTTTCTGATATGGCGCTTATGAAAAGTACTAGAAAAAATTGTAGAACTCCCTACAGTTTGGAATATATCATTATAGTTGTGTATTTTGGCTTAAAATTAGTGCAAACGGATCGACATAAATACGGTTTATTCCTCAAGGGAAAAAACTACGTAACTTGAAGGGTTGTCGTAAAATATGTCGCAGTGTGGGTCCCAAAAGAAAAATTATTATACCTAATGACGCAATTTGGCTAAATTTAACTCAAAATCTTTGCAATTAAAAATAACGTTTAAAATTATATTTTCCCCTCAGTAAAATTTCGTATTTCTTGTATGAATTCCAATGACCATCTCTCTGTGATAATAGACAATAGTTTTTGGTCCAAGTGTCTTAAATTAGAGAGGGATGAATCATAAAAATTAACGTCTGGCTACGCCACTGCACTTGCTTTATATTTGAAAATATTATCTTAAAACGCTTTTAAATTTCCAACATATTCCTCTTTCAATATATAATAAAATATGAAAAGTTTATTTTCTCTACTATACGTCTGGGGAGAGTTTTAACGGCGCGGTTTTCAAAGCTTATTTTGACAGAGCGGGAGATTTATAAAACACAAAGATCGAAATCTCCAAGTGCATCTTCTTCTCACTCTTTCCTATCATTACTTCAGCCCCCACCCCCGAAAATACTATTTTTAGCTCTAGTGATCCGGAAGCTGAC
Organism: Leiobunum rupestre; assembly: GCF_980474605.1. NCBI lineage: Eukaryota > Metazoa > Arthropoda > Arachnida > Opiliones > Sclerosomatidae > Leiobunum > Leiobunum rupestre. Next base: position 39,664,823 of record NC_143390.1, read on the forward strand.
ATAGAGATAGTCGGAAACAAGAAAGCCGAATAAGACGACCCCACCTACACTCGAGGTTCTCTGGTTTTTGGGGGAAACTTTTGGGGTGGGATGAAAATATCTCTTGACGTCACAAGCTGCCGAGAGAGAAAGAGAGGATGATACGCGCCTTTGACCTACGAGTAGAGAAGTGGGAGTGATAATTCGACATCTTGTGACGTAAACGGTAAACCGCACCTGCGCGGTTACAATTTTTTCTCTCCTCGAAAATGAGAAACGTTTTAGGGAACAAATTTTTTACTTCTCCGGTGCATTTAGTGCAGCGCAAATAGAGTAAAGATATTTGGCAAGATGACGTCAGAGTTTAACAAAATGCTCTGACGAATAATTCGTAAAAGTGTAATTTGGTGGCATTAAGCCCCATTTTCATGCTCGCTGGTAACGGATAAAAATTGTTAAAATTCGCATCCACCACTCGCAAGCGTGAAAATAAAGCTAAAATATCTGTTTGAAACAGATCGACGCGGAAAGTGAAAAAGTGTGTAGCGGAAGCGGATTTTGTTGATTTTTACCCGCTACCAGCGAGCATGAAAATGGGGCTTTAAGCTTGTTTTCCAGTGGCGCGCGCAACGACGCGTTTCTCAGCTTTGAAACGTACGTAGAGAAAATAACATTATTACCCAATTTGAGCGGTGGCGGACAAATTTATAAAGTAACTAGCTCCGATTATCCCTAGATTCTGTCCAAGCTGGTAGAATAAACGATCACTACCCTACGAGGGGTCGGACACTTGCCATTATTTTGTACGGGATTTCGGGATTTCGTAGAGATTTTGGCGATTTTATCATTACTTTTTGAAGTGATTTTGGGATTTCAATGTTAATTTACCATATAGAGAGTTAAAATATTTTGCGATTTTAGACAAAGTGTACGGGATTTTGGTAAATGTCCGACCCCCGGGCCCTCGCTACCCTACGTAGTGTAACGACCTACGCCTACGACTACGACTAACTGAAGAATATGAATAAGGTATACGAGCGTTTGTAGGCAGGTGCGAGGATAAAATAGTCGAGTGAAAACTCCAAATCCACCCTCTTTTTTCCCCAGGGCTATATTCTCGCAGGGAGCACTCCCTGATTCTCGATGTATCCCTCTTCCTGCACTGATGAGTCAAACTTTTTCTTGTCATTTCGCGACCCTTCTCCATTTGGGATGAAGCGGAAAGATTTAGGGACTCGCGAAGAATGTTGGCAAGGATAACCAAAACAAATCCCCGCAGAAAAAATCTTATCAACTCTCTCGGTACGCCTGTTGCTTAACTTATTGACCTAGAGAACCTAAAAACAGTCGCCAACTTCGCAATACCGTTCAAATCATGGTCAACTGGTAGTACGCGAATATCTACGATCGACTACGCTCTCCTTTTAACCGAAGTATCGGCTGAGTCCCATTCGACGCCAAGAGTATTTGTATCGATATATCCGAAGGCGTTTTATGATCAATAACTCGTTTCCACTTTCTTGACAGCGAAATGTTTCGACAAAGAGAGTGCAAGTTCTACTCCACTTTCCAATAAAATCCTTTTCTGCATTTCATTCCTTGGCCCACTTTTAGACTCGAGGTGGGTAATATTTAAAATAAACCAAATTGATGGTTTTCGTTTAGGAACAAAACAGTACGCTAATTTGAACTAAGAAAATATACAAGAGGTGTAGAAACTGTAGCTTCCAGAAGGCGTTAAAACTATCTCGATATTTAAAAGCTATCGCTTTAGCTTGATACACTTAATAATAATAATAATCAGCTAGGCTAATACCCAAGGCACCACATCAAGCGACATTTAAAGCCATTCAGGTGGCCGGGTTACAATGCGTAGGAAGGTGGTGGCCAGCCCTTCATGCCACGCGAGCCAACAGCTCCCTACACTAACTATTACCGTTAATTTCCGGTTAATAATTTTCTTTGATTTGAATTTGTTACTTTGTACTATTTGGGTCCTTACATTCCGTAGGGTAGGCTAAGACACCTTTGTCTAATCTTTCAACGAGGCCCACAGAAGTAAGCGAAACCATGGCGAAACCTTCGAAATGAGTCTAAGATACGGTCGACGGAGATCTTAGAAACAGATGGCGTGTTAAAATTAGACCGATGATTCTAAAAGGTGTTCTCGGGAAGACGGGTAAAAAACGCGCGGTAGCAAAATGAAGATCAGTGTCACGCTGCTGACGTAACCGTCTCGCTTTTGTCAACCCAACGCTTAAACACGACGAACTGAAAGTAACTCGGAGACGGAAGGACGCCGTCGTAGCCAATGGGAATCTGGGATTCCTAAAAACGTCTCTCGCTTTTAGGTGAGGAAGATAACCATCGAGAAAATAAAGGATTTTTCTCGAAGTTGGCGCGTGGGAGTTCGAAGGTAGAGAGAAAAACTCGTCGTCGGCGGGGTTACCCCCGAAATCTGGCAACGGGGCTGTGGGCTAAAGAGAGGTCACGTGAATGGTGACGGCGCTTCGGAGGGTCACCCAATACACTCCTCCCCTGACCAAAATTGGATCGTACATAACGTGACTCGGAGTTTAGGCGGCGGGCTCGCGTTTTCGTATAAAGCGAATATCGGGTGAGAAGTCGCTCATTCGCGGATCACTGTTCGAATCTCCGAGTGGTTTTCCCGTCCCGGATAGTAAAATTATTTTCGCTTCCGAAAAAGGTTGGCTTTCCTTAATCATTTCTCCTTAATAACTCACAGCGCGTTTCGAGAAGGCTCAAGATTCACATGTTAACCGCTCCTATTAATCAACTGTTTGCCAGAAGAGAAGTAACTCGGAGTAGCCCTCGCCACCGTCGCAACAGTATGTCTTCTTTCTCCGTCGTGCCCATCAGCCAGAGATTCGGACGGGACCCCTTTGACTGGTCGTCGAGGGCCTTCTTCGACGACGACCCCTTCATGAGGATGGAGGAGTCCCTCTTGACCGGCTCCTATCCCCGGTACTACATCGTCGACAGGGAACCGGCGACCACGAGAAGAACCAGCAACAGGGAACTACTGACCAGGCAACTCAGCGCCGTTGCCCCTGAGGTTAGAAATACGTTCATTTCCGATTTTTCTCGTTAGAAATGAACGCGGTTAGAGAAATTCATTGGCGGCACATGTTCCAAGCTTAAAGGGAATATAACCTCTAGTATTCCTGTCATCCCCAAAAGGTTCCAATATTCTCCGCTCCCCTTATGATTTTTAACATTTTTGGCGCTCCTTAGTGGTTTTTCGCGGAAGTATTCCCTACAATTGTTGGGGTCTTACGCGAATAATACCTTCGAGGTTATATTTCCTTTAAACACGCTTTTGTTTAAATGAAAATACCAATAACGACTTAAAGTAAATCACGAATAATTAATGCCTAAATTCCGTAAAATGTGTGCCTAGTTAAAGGAGTTTGGAATCTCGTTTTATTAAATTTCTAACAATTTGATCCCTTCCATTTTTAAACTATTTTTAGGTGAGAACCGACAGCAAAAATTTCCACGTTCTTCTGGATGTAGCCCAATTTTCTCCCGACGAAATTGAAGGTACTAATTGACTTATTTTGACCCTGAATAGAATTTATTTCATTTTCGTCGAGATTTTATTTCCATCTTTTCCTTCGCAGTGAAAGTGTCGGATAACGAACATTTTGTGGTTATAACGGGAAAACACGAAACGAAGGACGAGCGGGGTTTCTCTTCTTCTCGCGAATTCACGAGGAAGTATTCGCTGCCATCCGAAATCGATCCGACGAGCATTACTTGTTCTTTGGGGCAAGACGGAATTTTGACGCTCAAAGCGCCTAAGAAACCCTCTGTCGTCGCGGACAAAGATCGTGTTATTCCTCTCAAAATCACGCACATTACCTCAACCGAGAAGAATTAATAGGAGCTCCCGAGAGTTTCACTACCGAAATTTCTGCGGGATAAAATATTCCATTTATTTTTCTTGATGGAAGAAAATGGTCTTGGCCTACTTTTTTTATTTAAAAATATCTTTGTAATCTTTTTAATTTTTCTTTTAAAAAAAAAGATGAGATTTATTTTAATCCTTTCGAAGAAGAATAAATTTGTTTTATACAGTTAACTGTGATATTTGTTCTCGTGGATTTTTCTGTAAAAACGTACTTTATCTGTCCTATCGAAATTTCTCTCTGCAACTTAAGAAATGCATATTTCCTCTAATTTTCTGCTCGAATTATTAATTTTTATTTATTTTATTTACATTATAATTTTTGGCATTATTAGAACCGCTTAGAACCCAAGAATTCCTCCTTTCCTTCGCTGGCCCGTGATTTTGGTGATTTAATTTTCCCGCTTTAGCATCTGTCAAAACCGGATCTGACGTTTCTTATTAATGTTGTTGATGCCAGAGTCTTCCGGGCCATGTGTCAACACGGAGTGTACATAAATAAAGATGTTTTATGGTGCCCCGAAAAAAGATGTTTAAGTTTATTTTTTTCTTTGGCAGTTAAATAAATCTAAACGGGAGCCGATGGCGAAACCGCGTTTCAATATTTCATTTAGAATTGATTGTCAGAACTTTGTTAAAAAAGATTACAAAATAGTGGCAAGGCTTAATATGGCCTAATTTAAATTTTTAGCTTTTTTACGTTAAAGAACGTTCGTAAAAAGTTAACACTAGTACTTGAAAACAAGTAAAATTAATTTGTTAAAAGAGGAAATAAACAAAATTTCTGGTCATGGCTTTAAAAAGGAAATCAGACTCAGATCTAGAAACTAATATAGAAGGTTTGTGTCTGCTCTAAATATTAATAACTAGGCAACGGGATATCAACCCATTAACCTTTAACATCAACTTATTTAAGAATCTCTAACGGGACGGAGCAAAGCGTTAAAACAAATAGACAGGAAACCCATCCCTGTCCTATCTGACGAGTATTACTCCGAAGTTGAAACAAGTAGGATTACTTTTTGTTAACAAAAAGTCCTGACACGCAACTATTTCATTTTATATTTGCACTATACAGCTCCTGCTTACGTAGCGACGATAGTGGATAAGAAGTTTATTTCACATTTAGTGAAGTATGACCACTGAACCTATTTTATTTATAAAACTCATCAATTGATTTACTGGATTATATTTTAGACTATTAACAGATAAATTACCTATGGGCGAGTTGCAACATTTAAAGAGGGTGCAAAATTATACTAAGAATGGTTAGTCGCATTTGGGTACTTTCAGATTAGGAACATATCATTTATAATTTTTAAGGGTCTCTTCATATAGGAGTATCTGAAACCAGAGTTTTATTAAAAGTATGTAAAGAAAAGGAACCAGCTTCCACTTTGAAAGGTTTATCGCTAGGAATCAAAAATTTAAATGGCCTAGCCAATGATATTGTCATATGTCCAGTTCCAAAAAGATTGCCTTTAACGAGAATGCAATTTGAGTCATGTAACAAATTGTGGCCAACCCAATTCCACGAAAATAAGTAGTACGTTATCTTCATTATTACTCCAGAGGGCTTTTTTTTTCAAATTAAAATTAATCATTCAGTTTAGCAAAAGTCATGTCAGACAACTTCTTCAACACACGAGAGCTTGAAATAATGGAAGGCCATATGCGTATCGCTATTGAAGCCGCCAAAAAATCCAAAGTAAACTTAAATAAACCTACCTTAATGGAATATTTCACTCAACAAAACCTGTTTTTGAATTACAGTCAGTCATAGGAGCAGTTGTGGTAGACCCCTTAACAAACAGATTTATCGGAGAAGGTGTTGATAACAGAGAAGAGCATCCTTTGCAGCATGCAGTAATGAAAGCAATAGACAAAGTGGCAATAGACCAAGGGGGTGGCGCCTGGTGTCAAAGTTCAAAAGGTTAGCTGGTTAATTTAAGTGTAAATAAACATCTTTTTTAATCAAATACTTTCAGCAAACAATTTTCCAGAAAGTGTACAAGAGAAAACAGCCTTACCTTATTTATGTACAGGTTATGATATGTACATTACCAGAGAACCTTGCACTATGTAAGAAAATGTTAAAATCATTGTATGAAAATAATATACCTTACGCTGCATATTTTGTTGCTGGGAAAAACTACAGGTGTTCCATGGCATTAGTTCATTCTCGAATACGCAGAGTTTTTTACGGAGTTACAACTTCTCACGGGACATTGGGAACATTGACCAAAATTCATTGCCAAAAAGATCTTAACCACAGGTTCGAAGTTTGGAAAGGATTGCTGGAAAAAGAATGTCAAAATATTTTTACCAACAGATGAAAATATTAATTTTAAGTTTTTTTAAACAAGAATAAGCTAAAAATTTTATAACAGAAATACTTACCAGTATTTTAAATTAAACAGATTTATCAAAAACAGATATAACTAGTCTTATTTTATATAAAAGAAAAAAATATTTTTTTATTGCTTTCAAACGTATTTACATTTAAACACAAAGTTTTTCCAAGCAAAATAACTTAGCCACAGGTAAGATCTGAGAAGGAGGAGGGGAATGTTCATTGCCAATGGCTGAAATATTTTTTCGCCAATTTTTTTCATCTTTGGTACCAGTTATTTTTTAATTGATTTAAGAAAAGTACTTTTTAAATTAAAAAATGAACAATCATTATAATTACATGGCACTCATTTACATTTATAAACTATGCGCAATTTAACTTTGCCAAAGTGTACACCGCTGTAACAAACACTCGGCGCCAAATAGGCCCATTACTCTGCTCCCATAATTTTCCACTTATATTACAAAAATTTTAAAATTTTAAATTCACTGCGTTGGCGAATCGTCACTGCAGGAAATTGAACCAATAACGCTCCATAGAGCATTGGCTGACTTGGCTAACATTTGAGCCCAGTGAAACGCCTCGCTATTTGTTTCCACGCAACACTCAGGAGCACCCATATTTAAACTTCCAGAGGCTGCGCTTGTAGACACTACACTAATTTTTGGCGTCCCACTGTCTGATGGGGCGCCGTCTTCCAACTCTATAATTTTCATACCGGAGCTTTTCACACATTCTTGTTTCCATTCCGACCAACTTTCCTTACTAGAAGATGCTTCCGTCAAGGGTATCGAGTCAATATCATCACCTGGTTTAGGCCAAACGCGGGTATTACTGTCAGTTGAATATATCTCAAACGAAGGTTTTTCTTCTTTAGCTTTAATAAAATAGTAGAAAAACAGTGAATATGACTTAAATTGTCTTTATATAAAAAAGCTTACTTTCAGTTGACGTTTCTTCTTTCTTTGGAGAACTGCATTTGTCTGATTGAGCGTTGGTTTTATCAGAACTTGTCAAAACATCATTAGTCGGCACAGTCTCGGGTTGTTTTTCTTTCGGCGTTGACTCGACCACATTTGCAGCACTGTTAGTCACAGCCTGGCCCAGATCAATCATGGCTAAAATAACTTTCTTGAACTGCTGCGGTAGTGTTGGTGGTTTCTCAACACCAAATATCAGTGTTAGAGCTTGTAGGTCCTAAAATAAAAACCAAAAAGCTTAGTATTAGAAAAAACTTTTATATATTTTATCTACATTCGAAACGGTTGCTTACTCCAATCAGCTTCCGCGTTTGGAGTTCCAAATCATCTATAGTATGTTTGGTAGACCTTCTCTGTTGAGGGCCACTAATACCTATTTCCACTTGAGGTACGCCCACTCTAATTTGAATCAAAGACTGAATGTACTCATGATCAAAACTGGTAGCCATGGAAGTGACTAATGTGATGGCTAACTGCATAGCTTGTTCGATTATCCCTTGATTAGAAACCTAAAGAAACCCAAAAACCCTTAATAAATATGTAATTTTTTGGGTAATCTAAAGAAAGGGGGAAAAAACCTTTACTTTGGGAAGTAAAACAGAGAAAAGTTGGTATATCACTGGATCATTTAGAGAGGTTTTTTCATCCATCAATACAGATTCTACATAGTCGGATAAATATGTGTTGGGGTTATTGGAAGATCCATTTAGAGTTCCCCACAGTATTTCCAGAAACTCGTGGTCAACTTGAGTGTGATAAATATCAAGCCACAGTTTTGGAAAGATATTTAAATGCAAAGGAACTCCCTCCATAGCTAACATGGCACTTAAATTAACAATTTCAGGCGTGATGAGGTTATGACTAACGGCTAAACGACACAAAGTATCCACAAACTGATGATAAGGAAGAAAAAATTCTAAAAGAGCTTGATCATACGCTTTGTCAACACCCTGTTTGAATAATGAAAAAAAAAAAAAAAAAACAGAAAAATAAATATATTGAAAAGTTAGAAATCCAAAAAATTCACGAGGAGAACAAACCTTTGGAGGTTGAACCTGAGTTGGATGAAGGAACATTTGTAACATGGGTCTCTGAGGTCTGAGACTAGATTTAGAAGCCATTTTCATTGACTGCCCTTGAGTAGGGAAAAATGGACCCGTAGGAACCTGCGCATTATTGTCTTGAAAAACGGCGTGACAATTTGCCAAAAGAGGAACAACCAAGGCTAGGGTATTTTCGGGATAAATTATAGCTATTTCTTGAAGAACTTCTGCGTAGAGAGAAAGAAAATTATTGCGACTAACTAACAAACAACAAAAATATAATGATCTTACCTATGCACACTTGTCTGACTTCAGGCGGAGTATAACCATTAAGCAACGTTAAAAGTTTATGAACCGTTTCGGAACGATCTTTCCATCCATTTAACCATTGATTAACTTCGACCGAACCACGGCAAGCCCTGGCACACTTCAATAAGTCTAATGCTACTGAGAGAAGTTCAACCATGTCACCCGTAACGTGGCATGCGGTAGCTTCGTGGTACATTAAGTGCAAGCTATGAAATGCTTGGCACAAAGATACCAAAGCACCGTGAACAATGGCAAACAGCCTATCGTCAGTCGTTTCCATGAGTATCCTTAAGGCATTCACCAAAGTGGCCCAGCACTGCCGGGCATCTAATACCGTTAAATATAGCTGCATAGTATTGCACTTAAAATGATGAATTTCCCTCAAATCGTGATCAGTTGTTATTTCGGGATATTTGGCAACAAATAAACGCATAAGTTTGAAAAGTTCACTGATGGCCTATAAAATTGACAGGGTTAATAATGCAATTAAAAAATAATTCTGCGAAATTAAAATACTAAATAGAGTAATTACAGCAGTGTATTGAGTTGTGTAAGGCGTAATGTTTTTGAAAGCCCATTGAATATTTTGATGACTGGCTAGCTGCCTCGTAAATGCCTGAGACTGTTGGCAACAGAGACGTAGAAGACCATAATATGCTGGTAACATGCACCTATTGAAAACTATCACTTCTTGGTCGTCATGATCAGCCCTAAATAGTTTTATTTAAGCGTTACATTGGAAATTCCAATAAAATAAGAGGTGAACTTACAAAATGTAATTGAAAGCAATGTTTTTGGTAATATGTGGGTTTTGAACAATTAACTTGACATTTTCAGGGCAGTCTACGCAAGCTTGGTACCAAAATATAAGCAAAGCCTGTTTGTTGTGATGAACTGGAATGGCTGGTTCAGAAAGCTTCGGTTGAAATAAACTCCAAAGATCCATGAAAAATGGCCCCAACTTCCAGGTTACCAGAAAAATGGATTAAAGATCTCAAATATAAGGGTCTTAAGTATAACCTCACCATTAACTTCTCAGTTTTACTAACGAGACAATAAGTCATGAGAGCGAAATAAGACATCAGCTTTGTAGTTCCATGAACAGTTGCATCTTTAAAAATAATGTTTAGATCTAGAACAAAAACCAATCAAAACACAAATTAGCAAAATTTCTACTTACCAACATAAAGCTTGGCCCTTTTCAATAATCTCAATAAAGTTTCAAAAATCTGTAAATGAACATTATTACAAGATTGCAGAAAATCGGTGAAAAAACTTTGAAAGGAATAATACCCACCTGATGCATGATCATGGTAGCTTCACTACTCATATGCTGAAATTGAAAAGAAACCTAAAACTTAGAACCTTTTACAAAACACCCCATAAAATGTCTTTAAGCAAAATAACACTTACAGGGGCATCCTTTTGGGGCATTAACAAACTTCGAGCAGAACGAAATGCTTGACGGAAATGATTACTAGGAACAAGTGAGACTAGCACCAATGCTGCGACTGTAAAAATGATACAGTAAAAAAATATATAACAAGGAAGAATTAAATAACCCCGAAATAAGAAACTTACCATAACGAACTCTTTGAATACTATGAGCGATGAGGAACCTCTCAACCCAGGCTTCCATATTGCCTTGATGGAGCAGAAAGGTGTGAACTGTTTTGTTTCTCGGAGCTTGCAACGTTAGCCATTCTAAACACTGCTGGGGACAATATTCGGCAGTTTCCCATATCCTCTGAAGAATCAGATTGGCAAACGGCGAGATTCCGCTGGTTATTCCAACCAAATTTGAAGGATTAGCAGTACCACACGCATTCATTCCAACATTATTTCCAATCATGGACCCATTGTTGCTGGATAAATCAACCAACATTGACAAAGCCTTAAAAAAAGGCGCACTTTGTTCTGGTTGTTTCGTAATTGAATTGAACATCATATTCACAATCTACAAAGTACGTTTCTTTAATTGAAAAGCTCACTCAATGGGAAAATATTTTTTACCATATGGGCTAAATGATCATTCCACCTACACAGGCTTATAATCAAATAGCAGGTTTGGCGTAAATTTATATTGTCTTTAATCTGCTGCTGCAGAAATGGGAAATTCTAAAAAAAGGAAATTAACTTAATTTTTTATTCCCAGTTTATTTGAACAAATTGTTAAGAATGCAACCAACCTTAGGTGACGCTACAGCAGCCAAGTCAAGGGGACTCAACTGAAGCCTCTGATCACGCTCTCCTCTTGAATTTTCAACCAAAATCGATACCAAAGAGATCATTTTCTCCAGCGATGCTGGCTTGTATTTTTCATTACCACTACTATTTGGAGGGCCCATAACAGTTGTACCACCATTATGCTGATGCATTCCAAGAGGAAGAACACCCAAACTGTTTCCAGTACCAGTACCCATTCCCAAACCGACAGGGGAACATTCATCCTCTTCATCTTCATCGTCCGAGGTCACCTCAACCTGTAAGGCGGCCTATTTTTCTCAAACTACCATTTTAAAAGGAAAATAAATTTTTTAAGAAAAACTATGGCTTACAAAGTCATTTGCCTTTTGCCCTAAATAAAAGTTGACAATTGTCGACACAGCTTGTATGGAAAGAAGAAACCTGGATTCCTCTTCCCCCATTTTGGAGAACTCAAGCAGAAACGCAAAATACTCGGTTAAATGCTGTTTGTAGCCAAGTTCAACTAGATCTATCATTTTGGCTAAAAATCTGCCAATACAGGACGAATGGTAGTCCACTGTATTTGAATTTTCTGGCTCAATATCGGAAACAGCTGCTGGGTTGTCATTTCTAAATGATTTAATTACGTGAGTAAAATCAACTCGGATACTAAATAATATTATATACTAACTGAGAGAACTCCGGATTATTTTTACGTTGAAAATTAATTTTAGCATGTACAGGCCTAAGTTGATTTATTACGTGAATGCAAAGACGTTGGAAAAGCTGAAAACATTCAAATACAACATTTATTCTCTACAAAGTAAATATATATACAATCAACACCTAACCTGTCTCACAACTTGGTTGGGACACTTAAGCAGAATCTGAACGAGCCACCAATCGTTACTAGACATAGTGTCCAAAAACCACTCGCAAGCGGCTTGACTCGCGTTAAATTGTTTTGTTAAGAGCTCGATCCACTGAGCAATAGTTGGTTTCTCTTTTGAGTGAATGAGTGTTTCTAATACGAAAGAAGTTCCTAATTTGGCGGATAGCAGCATGACTTCATCAGCCCCGCTGTCTTTTGGTAAAGTTTGTGGCACGTACCCACAAACTTGCCACATGAAACTAGCATAAAGGTTGCATTATTGAAATTGCCCATTGATGATGTTACTTTGTGATATTACTTACTCAAAGTATGTGTGTTCGAATAAATTGCGATCTTGAAGAAACTGCATGTTGTCTTGCCAAATCCACTATAAAAGAACGTAAAATTAATTATACACAAATACTTTAATTTAAACATGAAAAATACTTCAGCAAGTTCTGGTGAAAGTTCGAAAGATGGTGTATCAGCTGACTGAGTTTGCATACACGAGTTGGTGCAGGTATTAGGATGTTGGTCGAACAAGCAATCATCCGACATATGATTTGCTGCGTATATTCCACTAGCTTCACCACTGACCATAGAATCAGTATCGGGTCTTGAAGTGACCCTCTCATAAAATAGCATGTAAGCACTGTTTGTCTGAAAATAAATTATATTACAGCAAAGAAAATTAATAATGTGAGCAACTTTTACCTTTTCAAATGAGAAATCCAAAAATTTGTCAGTAACGGAATCATACGTCTTACTCTGTTGGAATTAAAGTTTGATAACGAGCCCTTTTCATTTAATCATAAAAATTAAACTATTTACTGTCATTTCCCCTCCAAAGCATTCAGCAGCTATATGTTGAGGATCAAAAGGCTTGACTTCGGCATCATTAAATAGCAGCCATTTATCAACACCAGGATGAACATGTCTTTCACGGATAAAACTATAATAATGGCCTCCATCAGCTGTTCCTGTGTGAACTGTCACTCCAATCAACTCATATTCCATTGCTTCTTGATTTTTATCAATATTTTGTCCATGTTCACTGGATTTACTGGAGGATGATTTAGAGCTTTCATTTTGATTTGTTTCTGTCTCGCCTAAATCCATAATTATAGTTAAAAGAAAATCGAAAATTCATAGTTTTATTTCATACTTTGATAGTTTTTCTGTTGATCTTTGGGATGGTGAGACTCTGGTAATAAGTTAGTTTCCAAATACGGCGCCATGTCTAGTCGGGGAGGAAACGAGAAGTGGGTGTTGACTTTTTCCTTGGTCATCGTTGCCATGTTGAAGGTGTAACGCATTGTGTTGAAGCACAAGATGCGAGGAAGCTTATTTATGCACGCTCTCTTCTCCGCCCGGACTTTCTTCCCACACTGAGAACAAGTATACATATTGTCGCCTTCTAAAGTGTCTTTCACGGTCAATTCATCAAGAGATTCCTGAATAAATCCAAGATTACACTTTTCTTGTCAAATGTGAAAAAACTTATATTCTTACGAAGAGATTTCTCATGTCTGCAACCTGACACCTTAATGTGTAAAATTCTTCCAAAGTTCTACTGATATGAGGGCAGTCCTAAGTAAAAATACATTTAATTAATATTTTCAATTCAGTTTTACGTAGATTCTTTTTAACTTACCAAAGACACAACATTGTTGGATATCATTCCACAAAAAAGGTTCTTAACTAAACTTTTCTATAAATAATCAAAGGTATTTAGCTGAACATAATCTTAAAAAGTTAGGAAAAATTTATTACCAACTGCGGCGTCATCTCCTCCAGTTTACTAATCAAGTCTGTGAAAAATTCAGCCATATCTTTTTGTTCTCCAGTATTAAGCGGTTGATGATCCATTGTGTAAACACGACAAAAGCTGCGAGGATTGTACGCTTTCCGTTCACTTTCCTGAAAAAAAAGAACAATAATGAAGCAACCAAAAAGGTTCATAAAACTGATTGAGAACAAACCAGCAAATAGGCAAACATCCGTTGCAGTTCTCTCAGAGTTTTTTCATGTTTGCTATCAGCCGATATTTGAGCTGATAACACTGCATTTCTGGCTGGTGGCATCATGTAGAGATGTTGCATGCATGACGCTAAATAGCAGGTTGCTCCTAAATTGGTCAGTCCAACATAGCCACATTCTGACCTCCCATCTTCATGTGGCCAATAATCCCAAGGATAAGGGGTTCCATGAGAACCTACAAATTAAAAATACATATATTTAAATAAGCTTTTCTTATTTCATTTATTTATTTAATACAAGAATGCTTGAGAAGCCATAGGGGCTTATGTTTAAGCAGCGAATACATGGAGTAGTAGAAATTAGCCAATTAAACGTAATTAAAAGAAAAGAGAAAAATACAATAAAATTGTGGGAGAGTTCCAGTCATTAATGACAGTATGGGAGTAGGAATTTGATCTCAAAGTGGAGTTAGTTCAGGGCTTTGACAGCTTGAGAGGATGCCCCCTAGTGTGGGACCCCGCATTGACTGAAGAACTCCGAAAAGTCCAGAACCAGGCTATTATGTTTTATGTAATAAGCAAAGATTAAAAAATTTGTGATGGAGAATGACTGCCTGAATTTTAAGGGATTTAAGACACAAGGGAGCTGGTAAATTTGGAAATTTGGAAACCAGTTTAGTAAATTGGTTCTGGGCTTTATGGAGTGAGAGTTTTGTCTGATTCAAGGCAAGGGGTCCAGATTGGGGTGCAATAATCAAATAAGGGGAGTATCAGGGAGTTATACAGAGATTTAATAATTTTGGGGGGACCGGAATAAAGATTATGGCGCACTAGGTCAGCTATGGAACGTACTCGTTTGGAGACCTTGTTAATGCGGACTGATAATTTTAGAGTAGGTTCTACAAGGACCCCAAGGTCACGTTCCAAGAGAGTGTAAATCAGCAGAAAGCCATCTATATTATAAGTGAAATTGGGGTTGTTGTGCCCCAGGTGAAGGACAGAACACTTTGAAGCATTAAAATAATTTTGAAATACCTGGACTATGTTGTTCCATAAGCTTCTTGAGCAAACACTGATAATTTTCATAGCACCCTTTTATTAGTTCTACAATCAAATCAAAAGCCGCAGATCGAACTGTCCCCGATTTGCATTTAGGTAAATATCTTTGTGTAGGACTAGGTAAGGCGAAGAGACAGTCAAAAACTTCCGACAGAAAGTCCTAAAGATTTCAAAGGAACATTAATAAACTAGAACAAGTAAAATTAGTCTATTTATTGAAGACTTACTCTCCCTTCCTTTGAAAATTTGAAGGCTGGGTCTCTTTTAACAACCACAGTAGCAAGTGATAGGAGACCTCGTAGACCATCATCTTCAACTGTATTGTGTCTAGTTTCTCTATAATCTCTGCTAACAATAGCTTTTGCCAAATAACGAGCCAAATTGTCTAAATCCAGCAAACCTTCTCTTTCAACATTTAAAGTATCGGAACTGTTACATGGATTGGAATTATCTGTTTTGTAGAAATAGATATATAAAAAATGAAATGCCACTGTGGGGGGAGGGGGAGGGGCATTCTGAATAGTCAGAAATCACTTTCTTACCAGGAGTTGAAAAACACTGATTTTCATCATCAGGGTCCAATGAGTCAATGAGCCTGCACACAAGCCAAAAATAATCTTTACAACCAGGCCCATAGGGTTCCTTTTCCTCTTCTTCTGGCCTGGGAGGCCTCATGTTTTGAGCCACTGACAGAAATTTCATCAAAGTTCCCAAAAGCGGTCCAATAAAACCATGTCCAGTATCCCCGTCTATCGTTGAGCCCAGGCAGAGACGGTACAAACCAGTGCAAACCTCACGTCTAACGGCCGGCTCAGGATCATCAAGAACTAGCCTTTTAAGCCAACCATCCAAATTAGGGTAACGAAAAAGATGATCTTTAACCCTGATATCGCAAAACGCCCAAGAAACTAGTAGAGTTATGGCACAATGGACAACTTGACCCCGTCCCCAAAATCCAGTCCTATATTGGTTTGGATCAGTAGGAACGGATGCTTTATACAATATGGACATTAAAACTTTCAATACGGATTCAACATCATCCATCATGCTTAACATTGTCTAGAAAATATTACGAAGATTAATTAACATTAAGGCTGGAATATTAAAAATGAAATATATTACCTTATTTAGTTTAGGAACAAGAAGCTTATCAACACTACCTCTTCTCAACCTTTTATTTCTTTTAGTGCGGTTAGAAATTGGTAGTTCGCCAGATGTACTAATGTCTAAGATTTCATCTTGAGATGATGGATGGCTTGAGTTTGGTCCTCTGTTAGCACTTTCTTGATTATTTCCTTTTATCCCAAAAAGGTATAGCAATTTCAACAAACTGGCCAAACAGTCTTGATGCCACTAAGTAATTGCCGGGGAAAAATTTGCGTAAAAATAAATATGCATCATGAGTAATCAATTATCTTACTTCATTCCACAGTTCTTCAACCCCCTCTCTGGCTTGTAAAACCCCTGACATGAATATATCAAATAAATGCCTCAAACCGCCATGTTCCACAAACTTTTGAGACCAGTCCTCATCTTCTTCTTCTATTACCAACTGCGTAATTTAAATGCATTTCATTAAATCACATTTTGCAGGGTTACCCACTTGTAAATATTTACATTATCAGCCGTTGTAGATGCACTTATCCTAGGATACCTCCAAGCTTCAATAATCTGAAGTGCATACATCAATTTTTGAGGGCTTTCAGGGTTAAGCAGTTCCATGAGATTCCCAGTATGAGTTCTTGAAGTTGGTTGAGATACTGCCACTGGTGACGTAGCAGGTTGCTCATTCTCTTCATTTATTTCCATTTTAGCAGGAGCCTTGCTGGTTTCTATTTCATGATCTTTTTGCCCCAACTCTTCCAATCCTTTCAAAAGATCGGGAGATGTTGGTAGCATCATCAGAATTTCCCAAACTCTCCGAGATAAAATTTGAGCTTTAGTATGAACAATTGGTTGCTAAAAAACCATTATCAACAATTAATAAAAGTTGCTTTGAATATTAATCATATAAGTTAGCATACTCCCGATCTATTGACAGCTTTAAGTGCCCCAAGTTGTTGCATTAGTGTAAAAAGTTGCTCAAAATGTTCAGATTGCAACAGTAATAAAATTGGCAAGCGGCTTCTGGGTGGTGGAGGAAGAGATGAAGTAGGCTCCAGACCCATATCTCCACTCAATGAGTTTCCTCTGCGACATCTACTGGGCCTAGCCATGCCAATAGAAACAAAAACCAATTGCATATCCTTGAAACCCATTTCTGACAAGGTCTTCTCATCCAAGTCTGAAGTTAGCTCTTGGCCTTGGGAGATCATCCTAATAGGTCCTTCCGGTGCACTACCAGTGTACAGAGTTTTAGAGCTAGAATTTACATCATCTACACCACTTTGTTGAATTGTGCGATTCATCCGTCTTTTCTCAAACCAATTGGTTACTTCGGCTCTCAAATCCGCCACATAGTCATTATTTTGTAGTTCAAACGTTTTCTAAGCAATGCAATTTGTTTATAAATATAATTATTAAGTTTGTAACATAAGACTAATAAGTACCTTTTCAGAAGTTCCAGCTGGTTGACAAATTATTCTAATCCAGGTTGGTGTTTTCTCAGATACGAGTCTAGAACGATGGCTAGTTACTCCTTCATTGGCTAAATGCCAGCGACGCAAATGGTAAGCGTAACGTTTTTGAAAAGTATCAATGTGGGTTTTAAGAAGCAACAGGGCTCTCTGAATCACAGTTAGGTAACTTTCTTCAGCCTCCAAGTTGTGATTTGAAGCTTGCTTCAAACTATCCATACACTGTTGGATAAATTCATCCTCTTTCTCGAGTGTGCCATGATGAACTGAAAAGTATACTTAGATAAACATCACCAGTTATATGTCCAACCAATACTTTTGATATTAACCATTAATGTAATATTGATTAAGATTCTGAATAGCAGCCATGCTAACGTCAGTGGAATGAGCTTTGAGAGCAATACCCCAAAGCTGGCGAATTCCACCCACCTTAAAAAGCAATTAATCAAATAAGCTACTTCAAAAAAAGATAAAAGTATTTTTCCTGAAACATACATCAGCATCCATCGATGAAGTATCATACGTGACTGAACCAGTTACTAATCTGGCAAGGCTACTTAATTGCTGTAATAATGCCAGGGCTGTCATGCTTGTTGATTCTGGAGGCAGTTGGGGCATCTGTAACACAAAAAAAAAAAATGAAACCTATTTAAGAGCTAAAGACAAACAAATATAAAAGAGCTCTTACTTTTTCAAGAAAAATGTGTTTGAAGAGTTCTAAACTAAGTGCGTGTTGGTCATTACTGCGAGCTTGGTTCAGTAGCCAACTAAATAATTCATCACTACATTCGGGATCAGTTGCTAAACAGCACCAAAGAGCATTAATTTGCTCTCTACTCAACTCTACAAAATTTATCAAAAGGACAAGTTATATTTAAACCATTAACTCCATCCTACTTGCATAAAAAAAAAAGTCTATTGGCTTGAGGGTTAGATGCTCTTACTTGGGAGGTAAGAGCGAGGAATAGTCTTAAAAAATCAAGAAAAATAAGATGACTTTGTCATTCAAATTGGTAGCATTCCATTGTTTTAGGCTATAACAATTCTTTGTTCTTCCAAATATAATGTTACAGTCATGTCTAAAAATACCAGAAATACTCAATAACATACATCTAAAATATAATATATTTAGTAAATTGATGGAGATCACTTGAATTGATTTTCACAATTATTTATACAGTAATTAAAATAAAATTATCTATTGTTTGAAATATCTCTCAACCTTAGCAGACAATTGAAAAAGCAGTACAGAGAAAATAGTGGAAAGCTACCAAATTTAATGGCCCCATAAAACCACCATTTTTTCTAGATTTCTTTAGACCATTCCTAGCTCTTAACTTCAGAGCCATGGTGAGAGCATCAGCTTGAAAAAAAAATCCTTCAGTTGATAGACTAAAAAGCATACTAAAAGTTTCCGGAGATCCAGATGTACTAAAAATGCGGGACAAAAAATGCAGCCTAACTTGGATTTCTTCAGTATGATTGTAACTAAAGGCAAAAAAATATAAAACTATTGAATTAAAGAAAAATTAATTATTAACATTGATAATATATATATATATATTTACAATGGTTGTAAAGGAGTTCCATCATTCCTTGACGAGACATAGGCAACTACATTACCAAAGAAATGCTTCATCATGTGATGCTCTTTTTCTGCCCACATTGTCACTGAATGACAGTCACTACTGCCACGGAACTGCTGAAATGACGCAAATAACCTAGGCAGAAGCCGCAATGAAACTAGCACCGATCTGAAAAACGATTACTGTAAAATTACACTAAATTAAGATAAAAAAAAAAAGAGTACCTATTGTTGGCCAGGTTCTTCAAGCACCCTTCGATGAATTTCATTCTAATCATTCGAACATTTGACCAGCATACAAGATTGCACAAAATTTTTTCTGCTTCAGGAGCCAACCCTTCTCCCAGCTGGGACTAAAACAATACATAATAATGAGCAAAATTTCAATACTGACATATAATTGAAATAATTGCACTCACAATTTTATCATCCTGAACCAAGTCCCACAAAAGAGTTTGTCCAGGTTCGCAAATTGAATCAATTTGAAAGACGTGAGGGTCAGGTTGGTTAGCCGCCAATTTATTTTTGCTGTTTTTGCTTCCCATTGCATTCAGAGAACTTAGTCGCGATTGAGCCCGTCCCACTGAATTTGGGGATGATGACGAATACAAGCAAGTGACGAGAGCAGGAGGAGGAACTTGTCCGTGATGAAAATGGTGTCCATCTAAACCTTGTGCAGAGCTATTTAGAGCCGAAGATGATCTATGACTCGAGGTATTGGGATTTTCATTACCACTAGAGCTTCCACCGCTGCTGTGATTCACCTTCCGTCTATGATGCAAATGAGGATGTATTCGATGGCTGCCAGAATCCAAATTAGCAGCTGCAGCAGCTGCAAGTTGGGCCAATTCATCATCGCAGCCACTCTCTAATTCACCTTCAAAGTCAGCCATGTTTTTTTCTGATTTATTGCTCATTTGAGAGCTATTTTCACAGTCGTCATCTTCCTCTTCATCCTCATCCTCATCTTCGTCATCTTCCCCAACATCACACAAATCACTAAACGTTTAAAAAAATGATAAATTTTGAACTAAGAATTTGACATATAACTTTTTTTTCACTATTCAAATACCTGCTAGCTTCCATTCCAGAATGGCTCTGATGCAGATGGGTCAAACACTCTGGAGAGACATCTTTAAACCTACCCGTTCCTAATTCCGATCCAACCATTCCCATTTCTCCCTTGGTGGATTCCAAAATGGCTTTCACTAAATGAGGTAAATGCTCCATATCAGCGTCACCTTCCTTAGAATCTGAACCATCTTGCAACTTGCCATTCTTCTTTGAAATAGTAGAAGGGAGAAGAAGTACATTATCGTCATCATCCACCCCTTCTACATCTAAGACATCTTCGCTCACTGATATTTTGTTCCCTTTGAATCGAGCAAGTCTGGCTCTTTTGGAAGAACGACCACGATACCGCGAATGCCTATGATGTCTATGAAATGATATTGTTCCATCCCTTTGACTTTCTCTCAAAATTTCTTCAGGAACTGACTCATCAGATGATGCATTGATAAACCTGTTTAATTTCGATAAAATTATTTTTTTTTTAAATGACCGTAGCTATACCCAAATTACCTAGCATCCTTTTGAATGTTAGCAGATCCAGATATGATAATCTGGTCTTTATTTTTAATCAATGTTTTGGGGGAATACTGTTCGTGATTACTAGATTCAGAGTCCCGGTCTTCGTCCTCATCCTCTCCCTCATCGTCAGCTGAACTAGCCCATACTTGAGGGACCACCATCAACTTTTCAGGCGATAAAATATTGTCTCCAGTTTGATTTGCTTTTAAATAAATGCTAGATTGCCGCCTTCTTTTCCGGTTTGATTTGGATGGGATTTCTTCAGATTTAGTTGACACACAGATAATATTTGCATCGTTTTCCAAAACTTTCTCATCACTCTTGGTAATACTGATTTTTTCTGCAGATGTATCAGCAGCGCTAGTATTTAAATGGCTATCAGATTCTTGAGGAGCAGATGATTCCTCTAAAGGAGCCGGAATAATTTTACTACGATGACTGCAATGTTTATCTTTCCTCTTCTTCCTTTTCCGCCGTAAACGAACACCGCCTCTTCCAACACCCGAGCTATTACTTGTGCTACTTCCTCCACTACTACTGCTCTGGCTTGAACTTTCAGCACTACTACTGTCGCCTCTGTTCATACGAACTCCTTCCGAACCACCTTCTATTCTTCTACTGATAATAGCAGCTCCACATGCAGGACTCGAGCTACAACTTCCGTAATCTTCTTCATCATCTTCCTCTTCATCCTCATCTTCATCATCATGGTCATGATCTTCTTTGGAAATTCTCACTCCTTTAAACACAAAAAAAAAATTAAAATTCTTGTTCATCTCACGTTAAAAGCATTAATACATACTATTGAATGCTTCTTTATTAATCATAGCGTATGGATTGGTACTAGGTAGATTCTCTAAACCCAATGCCATGTTTTCAGTTGGCCCAAGATGGGATACATGCACCATTGATGACTGAATAACATGTTGACCAACTACATGGGAGAAGAATATTAGTGTCAGCAACAAAAAGAATAAAATTTCAAAATCACCTGTACTATTTCCAGTATTTGACCACAAGAATTTAATTAATGCCGATGATAACAGCAATGTTTGTTCATTGTGATCTTTAACCTCCATAGCTTGTAGTAGACGATATAAATATAGTACTGGCCCCACATCCAAGTTCTTTATTAGTGGAGGTAACAAGTCCAAAACCTACAGAAATTAAAAACATTTGGCTCGAATAATGTCACTAATAAGATCCACAATTGCAATAAATTACTTGTCTGCTGCAATGTTTCAATTGGGCTGCAGACCATATTACTTCTATATGGCTATTTGTGAGACGTCCCTCATAGGCTAAGTAGTTGAGAATGACCTGAGATTGTTTGATAATTTCTACATGTAAATTTGGTCCAAAAATGTATTCTACTAGTCGATTGTCTATTAGCCAATTGGCTAATGCATTTCCTAATGACATCAAGTGGGTACTAGTAGCTGTTGATACTCCGGGAGAGGAAGTCAAGTTAGCCAAAGAACTATGAGGTCCTGAGTAGGCTACACCAGCATCCACCGCATCAACTAAATTTTCATTGTGGCTTAAATCACTATAGATATTGATATGGTTCTGCAATCAATCAAATTAAATTAAAATAATTGCCATAAGAATAAAAGAATGATGAATAACAATAAAACCAACATTAATTTGGGCGATTCCTGCTAATCTCATTGTTAAAGTTGAACTACTGAAATATTTAAAAGCAAGATCCAGCCCTTCCCGATCCAAGGAACTTTGGGGGTCAATCGGATCTTTCACAATCGTCCACATATACTCAAACATGTTTCTATTTGCAGCAATTCTTAAATCAGATTCAGGAACGCGACACAGATATTTAACAATTGATGATCTGAGAGGAACTAAATGCTGTACAGCAGCTCCCAAACTCATCCATAACTTTATCTGTAAAAAATTTAAGTTTATCAACTTTCAACTCTAATAAAACTGCCTTAAGCCTTTGGACAAGTGCATAAGAACATTGTAAAAATAAAAAAACCTTGAATTTATGATCAAATTTTCAACTTACATTTGCAACAATTGCTGTAATTCCATGTGCTAATACTAAAGGAAGAGTTTTGCCAGTGCCCACTTTATCAAAACAATTTTTAAATATTTTGAGCCCATTCCTTTGGCATAAGAAACAGACATTACGAAGAAGATGAATAGGTATTTCTAAATCCTGCTGATAATAAATAAATCATCAATTTATCTGGTTGTGACATTAAAACAAATTGGAGAAGAATATAATTACATTAACATCACAGTAACTGCCTAAAGAAGATAACTCATCTTGTGTAACTTCCTACATTTAAAACCTTAACTATTATTTCAATGAATTAAAGGTCTAAATAAGAAACATTTACGAACCTCTAATTTACAATTAACACTATGCTTAAATGCAAGGTAAAGAGGAAAGTTTAAGAGAAATATTTTAGAAGAGAATAGAAGAAGTCTGTCTTTTTCTTCATTACTCCATTCTTCATCAGGTTGTTCATTCTCATCATCATCGTATACTTGAAAATTATCTAATTTCTCATCTACTTTATCAACATTCAATTCGGTATCACACGCTTCTACTTTCTCATTATTTGTTAACTTGGATTTCTTGAACTTTTCATTTTGTTTATCCTCCTCACAAAGTGAAGAACAAATTTTAAGAACAGTGAGAATTAGCCCTTGAAGGGTTGAATTAAATCTATCAAAGTTCTGAGACTCTTTATAACAACAGGTACATTGTCTACAAAAAGCAAAATTATAAATGAATTGCCAAATAGAGCCAAACACAAGATGTTATCATAGTTTAATGTATACCTTTGCGACCATGCATGTACGTAAGTAGAAATTGTATTAACTTCTTGCTTTTGTAAACATCGAAGCTCTCCAAATTTCGTGTCATTTTCATCTATATAAACAAATATTTACATAAAATCATTCGTCCAACCCTTAAAATTACCGAAAGTGAGTACACAAAAAGAGTCGGGAAAACATTAAGCCTTTGTTTAGTCAAAAATATCTTACATTTTAAAAACAAAGTCAAGACATCCGCGCAAGTGTCACACATTTCGACACATCCAAATTTGGTACAGAACCGATAAAATTTACAATAAATTAGTTACAATTACATTTCAAATAAACAAAAAATTTAATGTTTTGATAATTTGTCTTTCTCAATACAGTCACGTTGAAAAAGAACAGCACCATCCATTTTTTAACACGCAAAATGCTAAAAGCAGTGTGGCCAGAAAACATTTCAAAATTTCCGAATTCACCGAAAAATTGTTTAAACTATAATACATAGAAATCGGATGGTGATATATTGGTCTTAGTTTAGCAATGTAGAATACTAGTAGCGGACCCAATTGAAACGAAGGAGGGGCTACATGAGACGTTTTAGTAAACTATTTTACCCACCTAATAGCTCTTCCTATAATAATGAACTCTCTATCTAATAGGACAATTAAGTGACGAGAGTTTTCTACTCCACATATGAAGCAAGTAGAACAAGTCGGCCCAGGCCGTAATATTAGTTCCACATCGGTGTATTCGGGTGGGGAAACCCATACACCCTTAGTAGATACAGGTAGGCAAACTAATACAAAAGCTGTTGAGGCTACGTGATTTCTTATCGTTTGATATATAAATTGCCATCCTAAGTTAAAGAGGGGATGCCGCCCACCCTCAGGATACGCGGGTGGGCAAACCAATACAAAAGCTGTTGAGGCCATGTGATTTACACCGTTAGATATATAAAATACCATCCTAAGTTGAAGGATTAAAACTTGGGCGCCACCCACTCTCAGGAGACCCGGGTGGGCAAAGCAATACAAAAGCTGTTGAGGCCATGTGATTTCCTATCGTTTGATATATAATTTACCATCCTAAGTTGAAGGATTAAAACTTGGGCGCCACCCACTCTCAGGAGACCCGGTGGGCAAAGCAATACAAAAGCTGTTGAGGCCATGTGATTTCCTATCGTTTGATATATAAAATACCATCCTAAGTTGAAGGATTAAAACTTGGGCGCCACCCACTCTCAGGAGACCCGGGTGGGCAAAGCAATACAAAAGCTGTTGAGGCCATGTGATTTCCTATCGTTTGATATATAATTTACCATCCTATGTTAAAGAGTGGCCACCGCCCACCCTCAGGATACCCGGGTGGGGCAAACCAATACAAAAGCTGTTGAGGCCATGTGATTTCCTAAATTCATATCGTTTGATAGACGGAAAGTATCAAAGGTGAAATAGGTAAGCAAAACACGACGATCATAATTCTTTTAAATTATTGAAATTAGTGGAAATATGATTTAAAGAAATTCTTAAACTGGGATTCAAATATGTTTATTTTAGGACATTTATATCAAACATTTGGGTAGTTTAGGCACCGAAAGTCATGTAAATTCGCAAATTCAAAAAAAATAACCATCAATGTAATTATGCAGAACAGAAATTAATAGAATATGTCCTTCTCGAATTTTATATTATCTCGGTGATTAAATTGGTATTTTCTTAGAGCAGATATTTAATATGGATTTTTAACAACTGCATAAATCATATTATTGCAAGAATGTATTTATGTAATAAGAATACGGCAAGACGGATATTTTGTCCCCATGGTCGTATACTTTGCAGCTTAAGGGCCTGTTTACCTGACAGAGCTGAAACTTGCACACAGTTTAGAGGTATAGAAGTAATGTAGGTGTAGTAATTTTTGAAATACAGATGCGCGAAAAATGAGACTTGACCCTTGGAGGAAAGAAGGTGTCCAACCTGTGGAAGCTATGATGACGATATTCACGCGTCAGAAAGGTCGCCTTTCGTTGGCTCCACGTGTTTGCGGGGGTCAGAGGTTTTTTATCCACTTTTAGTTTCGTTTTGGAGGAAACATCCGGGGATAAAACTCTGCCCTTGACATTAGCTATAAACGCCCCAGTAGCACACGTAGTGCGTTTTATGGTCGGGTAGGGGTCGCGCTGTCGGGTAGTAGTCGGAGTCGGCTAGTGTGCGTCACGCCGACTCAATGACGACTGATATGGTTGATTTAAATATCCTTCGCGGTTGGGCCGACTATCATTTGAGCAGCTGTAAACCATACGTTTTATTATGTAAAAATTGTCAAAGGTTGGTCGGCCCGATGTTCCTCCAAAAGACCAAAAAGTCCGATTTCTGGAAAAGATAGAAACCGATTGTGAGTTTTACGCCGACTTAATACATATCTCTCGCGGTCGGGCCGACTATAATTTGAGCAGCTGTAAAATATGCGTTTTATTGTGTGAAAATTGTCAAAGGTTGGTCGGCCCGATGTTCCTTAGGGAGCATGTGAAAGTCTTTTGTTTTGTTTTATTCGTTTTAAGTACCAAAAATTCAGCATTCGAGTATCTATTTCAGGTTTTCAAATTAATAATATTCTAGTACTTAAGTTTAGCTTAGCTGGGATTTCTAAATTCGCACAGTTTAACTTTCAATCTCAAAAGGTACGTGAGGCAGTAAGTGCCCAAATTACGGGGTATCAGGAACCACAAATTGATAGATTAACAGCGAAGGCATTGTTAATTGGTCAATTGAGGGAGGTATAATTTTCCATTCTATGGTGAAAGATACGTGGTACATACATTGTCCAAATTATGGGCCTTGTAGCCTGTTGTTTGAACCCTGTTCCTAAAGCCAAAATGTCCATTTCCATTTAAATATTTGGTTTTTATCCATTCCCAAAAAAAATATTAATTTCCATTATCTCGGTTATCGGTGCTGAAACTGTTCTATGTGATACTTGGTTATTATTTAAAAAAAATATTACTAATTAGGTAGACAAAATTTCAACTTGGGGTGCAAAAAAGATATTTGACTCCACAAGAAGAATTATGCAAAACGTAATGACAAATGAAGTTGGCAAGTTGCTCTAAATTGTAACTGGATCGGAGCAAATGAAAAAGAAGCTTTTGTAAACATGCTAATAAAGAATTTCATCATTGGTATAGTGTAAATAAAAAATGTTTAACAATTTAACCTTATGATTTATCTCCTTCTAGAAGCAGTAAAACGGTCAACCAATTTGAAACTGGGAAAAAATATAGATGTAGAATCTTCAATAAAATTATGGTTCAAACACGCGAAGGATAGGAACGGGGGACGCCTAAGGAGAAGCTTAAAAGCAATGGAGTCAAAAGACACTGACAAAAATGACCAGAAAGATTGTGTTTAAAAACTTATTTTGTATTGATAATCATGAATTTAAAAAAAATAAGTCATGTATAATTAAAAAGACAAGATATTTCATGACTAAAATCTAATATTAATATAACATTTTAATTTCAATAGGCGAGCTTTCGAACCAAAGTCCCTTTTCAAGCCATAGTTGGGTAAATGCTTAACTATGACTTGAAAACGAACTTCGGTTTGAAAACTTTCCTATCGAAAATAAAATATTACAATATTAAATTAATATTTTAGTCATGAAGTATCATATCTTTTATCAATCATTTTAAATAAGTTATTAACAGTGTCTAAAAGTTGACCTATAAATATATCAAATTGTTCAACTAATTTTTTTTTCGACCATAGCAAAAGTTTGTTTGCCAAAGTATTTATATAAGTTTTTATTAAAATCTCTTAAACCTTTAAGAATGTATGTTTGTCATATAATTATATCAATGTGAAATTGGTACTGTTAATTGATATATTGGTAGAGCCTATGACTATACAGCCTTAATTTTTGGCAGGGTTGGCAAAATCCTTGTTTTTTTTAAAAAGAACAAAAACAATGTTTTTTATTGTTTTAAACAAGATTCATTGTTTTAAACTGTTTTTAAAGCGAACAATAAAAAACACATAATAAACAATAAAAAACTATGTTTAAAACACGTTTTAAACTAATCATTATACTTATGAATCACGAGTAAACTCATTTAAAGAAATATTACGTATCATTAAACGTATTATCATAAGTGGCATAATTACCCTAAGTGTGTCAATAAGCTGAATTTTTCCATGATACCTTGTTTAACGAAATTGACGTAAATGACGTCATTTTTCCAGTGACGAAATTTACGTAATGTGTTTGCGAAGCGGCGTCTGCGGCGCGAGCATTAAAAATACCATATAGAGTACTTGAACGGAATTCGCGAGTCCTACGGTTCTTTGGTCTGTTTAGAACAAGCTCAAATTGAAGATTTTCTGTGGGAAAGGCTCCTATTGGCACACTTAGGGTAATTATGCCACTTATGGTATTATAAATAAACTCACAGGGAGAAGAACCAATGAGTACACGCTTATTTAAACGAGCCAAGAATTTCGCTAAGCGTTGTTGACCAACCATTGACGGCCTTAGGGGTTTCGATGCCCCATGCAAATACTACCTAACCCGTAGTAGGGTTTTTAATAAAGTTATCATCCTGAAATTTTTGGTCGCACAGAACTAAGAAAAGGGAAAATATCCACACATTGTTTTTAGTTTTGGTTTATTGAAATGTGCACGTCTGCAGTCATAAATCATCACAAATAAACAATGTTACATAAAATAAGATTTTAGGTACCTCTATAATCTTAAAACTTCCATCACGTCATAAAATTTCTAAAAAATCGAGAAAGCTATATAAATTCTATTTAAACAAAAAGACAAAATTCAATGCGCTCGTAGGATTTTTGCACTGGTATGAAATTTATGAAATCATATCGAGCCTTTTCAGTCGCTCTTTTCAGAGAATCTTTAAATCAAACTACCCGTTATAAATACAATTTACCTTTCTTAGAGCCTTGGAATGGTTTTTTCTACGTTTTCCCTCATATTGAATAACGAAAATCTTACAAAAAACAATGAAAATTTACCTTATAAAAAACATGTTTAAAACAGATAGTTTAAAACGTTTAAAACAAATTGGTGTTTGTTTAAAATAATTGTTTTAAACGTGTTTTAAACACTTGTTTTAAACCTTTTGTTTAAAACTTGCCAACCCTGATTTTTGGTCGGCAAAACAGCATAATATTGGTCGGGCCGACTGATAAGCTTGATGTTTGGTCGGCAAATTGACTTATATTAAGTAGGGCCGACTAACATAGTCTTGATGTTTGGTCTATAACGTTACTAAAAATAGGTAGGGCCGACTGTTATGCAGTGATTTTTTGGTCAGGAAAGTGACAAAAAATAGGTAGGCCCGACTGATGTAGTCTTAATATTTTGCTAGGAAAAGTGACTCAATATAGGTAGGGCCGACTATTACACAGTCTTGGTTTCTGCGTCGAAAAAGTGACCGAAAATTGGTAGGGCCGACTGATATTTTGGTAAGCGAAGAGGTTCAATAAAGGGGTCATACCAGTACAGCGACTCTCTACCGACCATAAAACAGGCTGTGACATTTCGACCTGTTAACCAGCTGAGGGCCGACTACGACCCGACCTAGACGGCCGACTGCCCTGTAGCACATGAAGTCGTTTTAGGGTCGGGGTACGATCGAAAAGTCGCTTTATAGTCGACGACCAAATGCCGACCTAAAAACGTCCAAACGTTTTTCGACACTAAAACCGTAAATCCTTTTTTGGGACTATTTATGGTCGGTATACCGACCATTATCAGACTTAAAATAGACCTTACACCAAAGGGTCGATTTAACGTCGCGCTTTGCCAATTAATCGCTCAAAACTGTGAAACTTTGGCGATTTAATAAAACAAATTGAAATATTTTTAAAATAACTTCCTTTCTGTATTATATTTTTTCGAAAAAGATTATACAGGGTGTCTCTATTTGCTCGATCAGGCCATTTTTCTCAAAATATATTTATGCTAGGGTTCTGAAATTTTCAGGGTTTATTTGTTAGGTATGGAAGGCTTTGGTTACTAAATTTCAGAAAAATCG
Organism: Leiobunum rupestre; assembly: GCF_980474605.1. NCBI lineage: Eukaryota > Metazoa > Arthropoda > Arachnida > Opiliones > Sclerosomatidae > Leiobunum > Leiobunum rupestre. The sequence continues at coordinate 39,694,113 of NC_143390.1, forward strand.
AACGATTTTGTGCCGTTTTGGAAAATTTATTTTTTCACCGGTAGGTGTCACGCAAAATGTTTCAATAGAAAATTTGTATATATACACTTGATTAAACTGATTTCGTTATCAGTTTATCATAAAACAACATAAGGTCTAATATGATAAACTTTTAGAGTCTAGTGCGCCATCTAGTAGTTACAAGTATTTCACTTCCCCGCAAGTGTTGGATAACCTCCTTAAACAATATCATTTGGCCCGTAGGAAATTTGAGGCTGCGTTAACTTCCAATATCCGCGACAAAATACGAAAGCCTTCTGGTCACACATTAACCATTTCCGCACTACCAGAACTTCCATTTCCAAGCTTCAAAATTCTGATGGTACTTCCGTGATTGAGGCGGCCTCAGTTCTCAACGATTTTTTGGCCTCCACTGTTAGGTCTATTGATGCATGGATTAAACACTAAAGGATGTTCCACGGGCCAGCTTCCTAAGGCAAAGTCCTCGTTAGCTAGGTGTTATTTTTTGTTTTTCTTCTATCCAGGGGCACCGGATATGAGTTTGTAGCGCCATCTGTTATTTTTTGAAACTTTTATACCGTGATTTTTAGAATTCGTCTGCTATTTTTTCGATACCATTATTTATTTGAAAGCACGTGGGTTTGTTTGCCTCTGGATAGAGCGGAGATAAAAATAAATTTCCGGTTTTTCGGACTCGCGCCGCTAGGTGGCGACGTGACAGGGCATTTGTGTGTTTTTTCGCCCGTGGAACATCCTTTAGTGTTTAATCCATGATTGATGTACCTGCTTATCCATTACCCCAGCCTACTAATAACGTCCCTCACTCTATCGAAATTCACTCGCGAACCATCTGACATTCTTATTTTACTTAATAAAATCAAAACCAGTAAATCTTCTGGCCCTGACGGAATTTACCCTTTTCTTCTAAAGCAGCTTACTGGCGTCCTTTCTTTTCCTTTATACCTTTTCATTTCTCGTTCTTTTGCCAATTGTGAGCTTCCTTCTTCCTGGAAGGAGGCTAATATCACCCCCATTCACAAAAGTGGTTCGAGGGCTGACCCATCTACTTATCGCCCTGTTAGTCACTTAAACCAGGTACCTAAATTTTACGAACTCACTCATGCTCAAATTACTTCCTTCCTCCGCGCCAACAACTTATTTTCTCCTTCGCAACACGGTTTTCTCAATAATTAGGCAGTCTTGCCTCACGAACTTATTGCAGGCCACTAACACTCGGTCTCATTGGATTGACGAAGGGTTTAGTGTGGATGTCATCTTCCTAGATATCGCCCAAGGCCTTTGATTCCATTCCCCACGTGTACCCCTGTAGCACATGAAGTCGTTTTAGGGTCGGGGTACGGTCGAAAAGTCGCTTTATAGTCGACGACCAAATGCCGACCTAAAAACGTCCGAACGTTTTTCGACACTAAAACCGTAAATCCTTTTTTGGGACTATTTATGGTCGGTATGCCGATCATTATCCGACTTAAAATAGACCTTACATTTAATTATTACCCCTGTGGCACAAAGGGTCGATTTAAGGTCGCGCTTTGCCAATTAATCGCTCAAAACTGTGAAACTTTGGCGATTTAATAAAACAAATTGAAATATTTTTAAAATAACTTCCTTTCTGTATTATATTTTTTCAAAAAAGATTATATATTCAATCTGAGAATGTTTCCTTATTAAAAATATCTCAGATCAAGTAGGTTACATTCGTATAGCTAAATATGTTAGGCTAAGATACTATTAATGAAGATTTAATCGTTACTTTTACCAAAAGCGACATAAGACCCAAAAGTGTGCCAGTACGGTAAAATGTTTAATGGGAGCTTGTCTCGAAGTAAAAAGAGGGAGTGGGAGAGGGGGTTGAAAATACGTCATCAAAATTTGAAATTTTCTCCACACCAGCGCCGCCGAGTGAGGCGTTTTAGAACGTATGTCTACGGGCGTGTTAATCGAAGAGAGAAAATCGCGCCAGACCATAGACTAAATATACTAAGTGGTTATTTTGGATAACAAAAGGAAAGATCGTTGTCATCGAGGTTTATAAAAGAAAATATTGTGGTCATCGTGGTTTAAAACATCAAATTTCGTGGTCGCTATCATTTAGGAGAACATACACAGTGGTCATCGTGGTTAACGTGATAGTATGTAGTGATCATCGTGGTTTACCATAGAACCCTCAAGATCATCGTGGTTTACGATAGAAACCTCAATTGGGCCGATTTTGGTACCCCATTTTCGTAACCTGAGGAAACGTTTTGTGCAATTCAGCATAAAAATGATAAGGTTTGGATGTCTCGAGGGGGGGGGGAGGGTTCAATTTAAAAGTGTTGGAGGTCAAAATGACACTGCGCCGAGGGTCTGCAATCGTAGAAACGCGCCAATGTGCAGAACGGTATTCACGAGAGAAAACACCAGGGGTTCTTACTCTACTTAGAAGTCACGGCAGATGGCCCCTGTTGTTGGAGTTACAATTTTTTCTGATAACACTTTACAGTTTTCTTGAGTACAAAGATGCATGATGCGTACGGTTAAGTGGCCAAATTACTTGTATAGTGTGAGCGGGGCTTAACGTACAAATAAGTGTTATTTCTATTTATTGTTGATAAAATGTGAATTTGCACACTCCATGTCAGGTTAGAATAAAGGGGGTCAAAAGGGGTAATTGTCGCCAAGCGCCATAAATCTAAAACGGGAAGGGGGGATACTTTTAATTTTAAATAAAAATTCCGAAATTGAAAATTAAGGTATTTTAACCTTTTTTAAATTACGGAAATGTTTTTGAAGCGAGGTATTATTGAACGCGAGATATTTGTGGGCTGGCGGAGCTGTGGTTAGCACTTTCGCCTCGCAGCAAGAGGAACCGGGTTCGATCCCAACTTGTGGCACTGTGTGAAAACTCGGAACCACTCCTTCCGCGTTGAGTTTACCAATTCTCTCGCCACTGGTTTAAGGGGTTTTCCCCCGAGCTCTTCGGTTTCCCCTTCCGTAAAAGCTTGTTGAGGTTAACGGTTATAGTGAGTGTAGGAGGCTGTTGGCTCGCGTGGCATGAAGGGCTTCCCACCACCCCTTCCTACGCATTGTAACCCGGCCACCTGAATTAAAGGCTTTAAAAGTCGCTTGATGACTTAGGCCTAAGGTGGTGCCAAGGGTATTAGCCTAGCTGATTATTGCTTTGGCCGTGAGAGGGCTGAGAAAGGAGCGCGAAATGTTGTTACTTTTCATTAAGTCGCATCGTCGCCATTTGTGTCTTTTTTCGGGTTATAGTTTCCCAATGAGGTCATCAGGCAATTGCGAGGGGCTAACCACTCTTAGAAAGTCTGTACACCGGATTACGCTTAGATTAGCACTGCCAAAGGCAGGGACCTCAAAGATTACGCGTAATCCCATTAGTACAGTCAAAGGTACGGCTCTGTACACCGATTACGCGGAGTGATCAGCCCCTCGGGCAATTGCCTGCCACCCTCGGCAACATTCCCAGTAAACGACGTTGCAGTTACGTTTTCAAGCGTCTGGGAGGCAGAGTTTGTGGATGGCCGTGTGAGGACGACCACCAATCCCCCAACGGGTGGTCGGAATACTTCAGCCACGGGTGTCCCCACCCCTGTCCCCACGTATCCCCCCGTTGGCGTGGCCGTTACACATATCTCGTCCTGATTAATCAGGTGGACGAGCGGACTGAATTGTCCCACACGTTACAATCCCCAATTAAAAAAAGTTACGTTGTCAGTGTAATTAATAATGAACCATCATTCCTCGAATAGGAGAGTTTTGTTAAAAGTCATTAATAATTTAGTTGATTACCGTTTTCGTAATTTGTAAAAGTAAGTAAACTGTAAATTATAATTCACAAAGGTTTCATTTTACTGTTAGGAAGTAGAGCCTTTTTAAGATCGAATTTTCGATTGTTGTTATTGTTTTTTGGCTATTTGCTAGATTTGTGATGGTCATTGCGATGAGTAATAACATGAGTAACTATGGGAAAATATTTAAGTAGATCCTTTCTTCACGGTGATGCCAAAAAAATTCCGAAATAGCGCTTCTCGGTAGTAGCAGCTTGAAGTAATAATCTAAAGCAACTTCCGGGAATTTGACGTTCAATTTTGAATAACTCTATTTTAAAGCTTAATGCGTATTTAGCCGCCTTAACTTCACAGATAGAATATTAATCTCAATTATTATTATTTTTTAAACAAATAACTATTGTAATTAAAAAACGATAACTCTTAGTTACGGGGGGAAGGGGGGAGTTCAAAAAGTGTATTTTTTGCGTTACGTAATTTGTGAACAGCCCCAAAGTGGGAAAAACAAAACCCAAGTATTTCAATTAGCTAGCATAAAACTGAGGTAATTCTGACCTTCTATGAATGCAAAAGGAAAAGCAACATTTTTACAATTAAATGTTACCATTAACTGTGGTGCATAATTGCGCGTAATTTGCGCGTTTGATTGGTTAACACGTTAATGTAAAAAGTACAAAGTAGGGTGGCTAGGGTAAAGTTACCCCCTTTAAAGTTGTTAATTCCTTCCGAGTCCCATGGGTCCATAATGGGGGTATTAGTGGTGCGTAATGAGTGTTAAACTGAAAAGTGAAAATCGTACAATCATAAGTTGTATTTAATGTAATACATTAGATTTAAACGTTTATCTCGTCGTCAACGTATTCACAGATAAGCCTTACTCTGTAACACCTCGAATCGGTAGCCGCTTAATTTGTTGACACTTCAATCCGTTTAAGAAAATTTAATATGTGGAAGAATAAGTAAAATGCGAAACTCTCCAATTCGTAGCCAAGGTTCACGGATGGATTACATTTTTTAAAACCCAAATCCGTTCAGTGACAGTTTCGGTTTCATTCAACCAAATTCAAACCGTAAAATTGTAATCCGTAACTGACCAATCCGTCCAATTATTCGGATATATTCATCCGTTATCCTACGGATTATATTTTTTCACAGATTGGATTATTTTAAACTACGGATTGGACGGTTCGGATTGGATCCGAAGAGACCGAACCACGAACGGATTGAATCCGTAGTGTACAGACTACGGACGGATTGGATCCGAAGTGAACGGACCACGGACGGATCGGAATTGGAGAAGCCGAATCCTTTCAGTATCGGATTCATCCAATCCAAATCCAATCGGTACATTTTTAAGAGAGGAAAATCCGTAACCGACCACTCTGTCCAATTATTCGGATACATTCATCCGTAATCCTACGGATTGGATTTTTTCACAAACTGTATTATTTTGTTTGTCGGATCGGACAGTTCGGATTAAATTACTTACGGATGCAACGTTTACGGATCGTATCCGACATAAACAGTTCACGGACAGATTGAATTCGAACCGAGTGATCATGGACGGATTGGACTTTTGAGAACAACGATCCGTTCAGGCTAGAGCATAGCGCCGAACCGATTTTCAACGGCGGCGGCGGCGGGAACGTTAATTAATTCGCCGGCGGCGTGGCGCGCCGATTTGCAGAAAATAATCGGCGGCGTTGAAAAAAATTGGCGGCGGCGGCGCCTAAGGGGGAAAACTGCCCCCCCCCCCCCGAAATAGCGCCAGCCTTTAAATAGACCGCTAGAACTGTTAAACACATTTTTAAAAAATTCATGTTTAATAGAATATATTTTATTAAAATAGGAACCACTTGTTTCCAAAACGAAGAAGAGGTAACTTTGGTTACATACTATCATATGTAACTTATTTAATCATAAGTTATAATACAAAATACGAGGCGAGGCAACTCCAAAGCCGTTTTCGTTTCTCTCTCTCCTATCCCAGCTATCTGCGGCAGAAAATCTTGGTGCGCGCGGTGCAGTGGTGAAAGATATTTTGGAAATTATTAATTATTTCCAATTTTATAAGGCTAGTACGGTGCACCCAACAGCCTAGAAATCGTAGCACTACCAAAAGAAAAATCTATGTAGTTCGAATTTAGATCTCAAAACGCAATTATTATACTTTAATAATGGAAATTAATTCGGCGGCGAAATGAAATTGTTACCAAACGTCTATCGACTATTACCTGGCTCATTCACCGTAACTTTCGGACCCCACGTTTAATTAAAGGGGTCCATCAGAGGCATATAGTGCATTTTTCTTTTACGAACCTTGCATCAGAGGAATGAGGGGTAAGAAAGAAAAAAGCCCGTTTTTTTATTTTATGTTTTTCCAAAAATCCGCCGTAGGAATTTGGCACTGGTAGTCTTAAGTGCTTGGGCATAGCGGCCGCTTTACAAACTTCTTTTTTTGGCTACGTTCACCAAAGAAAGTAGTGCACGTTAACCAGCTAGGAGCAACAAACACAAGGAGAACGCAACCCGTCAAAAGTCGTGAATTTTCTTGTGTACAATTTTCATTGGTTAGACGCTTTAGCGCCTACTGCCGTCGGAAGGGTAAAATTCGGAAATTGTTCCTCCTCCTGCCCGTAAAAAGTTCAGCGTAAAGGCTCGTCCAATGAAATTTGTACACAACACTGCGTTAGCGTGTTTAAAGGCGTGTTTGTTGCTCCTAGCTACCAGCGTATTGCGTAATACTTGAAACACATGTATATAAATAAATAAAACAAAAAGTGAAAAAAAAAAGATTCACTGTAACTTCAGGGTAAATATATTATTTTTACCTCTCCGAGGTGACTATGTCCCCTAGGAGGGGTTATACAATCACCGTGTCTGTCAGTCTGTCTGTCTGGGCCATAGACATAATAAAGAAATAGACACCTTACGCGTAGTTTGATTGGCCAAAAATATACGGGAGCGCTAACTAGCAGACAACCGGCAGTTGTTCCGTATTCCTGGGGTACTACGTGTAAAGCGCCACTTAAGTTTAGTGGCGCTTTAGACTAGGCGCCCACTGGCAGTGAGCGCTTGGCCTAGGCCACGTAGTACCTAACGCTTAAGAATATTTATCCGGTTTAAAATAAGACGCAAAAACTTTAGGGGTGAATTTGATAAACGGGTAGTACTTTTTATGTTAGCTAACATGTTTCATAATTCGTTTTGGTGATTTTTTTTTATTAAAAAGTTATAGAAAAAGTGTTTTCTACTAAAAATCTGTTTTTATTTGGTAAAAAAGGTTAATATTAGTGTTTTTACGCATTGTAATAACAAGTAAAACAATACCGGAAAAGGTTTCATTCCATAAGTAGGATTAAATTATCATATTATTTCGATGAATATTCATTCTTATTTAAAATCTTTGTATAACTATAGGTTTCCCTTATCTAAACCTACAATACTTTCTCAATGGACAATTGCTGTAAATCGCGACACATTCAAATCATGATTTAATTTGTAATGATCACTTTTTAGAACGGGATATACAAATTGTAAATGGCAAAGGGTGGGTCACACCAAAAGCCACTCCAACTCTGGTTTGGTTTCCATAGAATTAAAACAAGTAAAAATAGTCTAAATAATTTTTTATTTAATTACATCCAGTTGAAAGTGAAATAGAAAAAACCGGTGATGCTAACTTCTCACCTTTAAATTTTGACCAAGGATCATTTCGTGTAGGTTTAATTATGTTATTATAATTTGAGCAAGATCTCCTTGGTTTTTAGCCAATTTTGTTTAGTTGTTATGAAGAGATATTCCTCTATCTATAAAAGAAATGTAGTCTAAGAACTAGAACTTGCTGTATTACGAAATATTGTTGGCATGGACATCTTCCCAGATCACCACGAACATATTTGATACTGAAGTTGGAATCGTACCTTTAGTAGAATCATCCATTTCATCAAAATTCCAATTACTTTTGTTCACAATTTAGAATCTCAGAATATTCCGATAACAAGCCAAAGCCACAACACACCGGATAGTACACGAGTTACTTAAATATCATTTCGCAATTAGATTTTTTTTGTTTTTAATTAAAAGATCATCTGCTGCTTTTTATTTGGGTTTTGAAAGAATTAATTGACTTATTTAAAAATTATAATAAAAATTAACCTTTTTTTAAATTCTCACAGCCAAAATATTCGCGAATCACGTCAGAGTTCCTAAAAGATTACAAACACGAACATGTGTGGCGTGTCACGTGATGATTTTTCATTTTATCACCTAATCGACAGGCGTCGGTTACACGTGGTACCACAGGAATACGGAACAAATACCGGTTGTCTGCTTGCCGTCGCCTCCGTATTAACCGCCCGTAGAATCTTGGGTCTATTTCTTTATTATGTCTATGGTCTGGGCTGCGAACGCGTTCGCATTTTCGGAGCAAAGCGTACGCAGTTTCTTAGATTTAGGTTTTTCCAAAAGCGCACTCTTTTTGTCATTGGGTGTATTATAATTTTCTTTTGTACGTGAAGAATCTTTGACGTTTGGGACGGACCGAGTGCTGAGGGTTACGGTAAATGTCTCAACGTCCAAATGGCAGTGTTTCCACCAAATGTTCACGGTATACGTCATAGTATCATTTTGCGATCGCATCGGGCGGGTTACGAACCCGAGCCCTCCTGCATGACAGGCGAGTGCTTTACCACAGAATCAACGATACATGTTACGCTTCATTGAAAATTATAAGCTCAGCTTAAGCGGAAGAGTATATTAATAGTTTTTAAAGTCTACATTTTTTACGTATGAAATTTTAAAGGTCAAATCTTGTTTTAGCGCAGTCAACAGAGATAAGAGGGTTAAAGGGTAGAACCCGTGGGTGGTCCACTTAGTTAGTTTTTTGTCTATCGGTACTTTTGAACCGTTAAGGCTGGTTTTCACTAAGGCAAAAACGCCACGACGGTGAACATCGACGCGAAAAATTTCCGTTAGGCCTAATGCAATATTTTTACGTTGACGCTCACCGCTGTGGCGTTTTTGCCCTAGTGAAAACCAACCCTTAAGGGTCATTCATGAATACAATTTCAAGTGGTATACAGCGCGCTTTTTTCGTTTTGATTAGGGCAAAGTGACCAATTCTGGACCACCTTTTTTGTTGCGCTTGAAAAGTTCAATTTTAAAAGGTAATATTCGTAAAAATAGAAACAATTTTTTTTTATAACTATTGATTTAACTGTTGCGTTTTTGAAATTCTAGTTTAAAAAAAGGACGTCCTTGAAACTATTTTTAATTTTTCTCAATATATGCAATTTGACCATTTGTGGGCCACATGCCCTAAAGTGAACCGGGGGGCGACCTAATGTGGACCACGGGGTGACCTAATGTGGACCACGGGGTGACCTAAAGTGGACCGGTAGATTTCTATTAATGAACCAAAATTTTAAACTATAGGCCTACTTCTAGACATAGGTCTATTTAAAACAGTTAAAATTAGGTCAAATATTTTAAATAGGAATAGGCCTACGTATTAAAAATAACACTGCACGGAAACATTTTTTTTAAACAAATGCAACATTTACTTGAGATATTAATACAAATTTAATCGTACTACAAATATAATACTGGACTAACCTCTGTTTTGACTAGTTTCATTTAAATATATTTAAATATCCCGCATTTTTCAAATATAAACCATTTCTGAACCTGTCCAGAAATGGTTTATACAGTGGTCCAGATATGGTCAATTGCTAGGTCCGAACACGGCCAACTTTGATCACGCGCTTTTCGCGCTACTACGGCCAACACATTCGTCGAAATTCCGCGAGCAAGGATTTTCCCCATATAAACTGTACTATAATGTGTTCAGCGCCACGCTCGGTGGTTATATTGTCCCCAATGTAAAAACTATACTAAAAATAATAATCCGCTAGGGGCGCTGACGTCATACACATCTTTTGCTCATAGGTTAGCACAGGAACGTCAACGAATGAAATGGCCGCTGTAGCGCCAGAGATGCGCGAGAATTCAAAGTTGGCCGTGGTCCGAAATAGGACTACATTGGTTCACAATAGGTCGAGGGTAGGTTCAGAATAGGGCAAATCGAATAGTTTCTTAAAAACTATTTTTTTTAAAAGAATTATATTTTTTTAAACTTAGAACTATTTTTAAAAATAAACTAAATTACTTACGTAAACGTGAAATGCGATGTAACATTAAATTACTATCACGAAATGCATTAAAATTCAAGGTTTTCTGGAGCTCGAAGTGAAAGTTCTGTCTAAAAATTTGGCGGGAACTCAACACTGGTTTTTAATTACCAAGGTGCGCATGACGGCTTTTAACAAATTCGGTTGGTTGAATAATATTGAGTTTTCTACATATTTACTGCCATCTATTTGGAAACATTAGGCCTATTTATTACAAGAACGAAGAGGTTTGGCGGATTATTTAAAACTCAAAATAAATGTTCGAGCTATAACCTATGATTTTTTATAAGAGTTTTAAAAAGGTGGTTCAGAATTGGTCGTGGTCCAAATTAGGTAACTTTGCCCTACTTTACTCGTAACTTCGTAATTTATTTTACGTGTTTTCTTATCGGCTTTAAATGTGTGATACATTTTCATTAATGTGGTTACGTTGGTTTTATATTTTGAGATATGCGCTGTTGTTTAGCCTTCACTAAATTCAGTTAAGTTTTTTTTTGTGTGCGTTATATATAAGCCGGGAATTGTTAACGGTAAGGTGGTTTTGGTTTTTTCTATTACAATTTTCATTACCGTGGGTATATGGATTGACATTTTCTGGATTTCTAAGTATTTTAATTAACTTGTTACTTGGTTGGGTTATTATTATATATTTTTCTATTGGTTATTTTGCTTGTTTGTTGATAATGTGGGGGATAATTCATGTCTACGATTTTTTATTTGCATTGATTTTTATCGGCTTCGTTGGGTTGTCGTCATGAGCCCTCGCAGTTTTTATTAGTGCTTTCACTTATAGTTTTGGTTTTCGCTGTAACTTTTGTTTTTCCATATAAATTTTATTGTTTAAGACCTATAATACCATGGGTTGGTTTTTCTCTATAAAATAGTTTCTTGCACGTATATTTTACGTTTCGTGAGCTTTCTAATAATTTTAAATTTTGTATTTTCTATTTCTCATTTTGTTGCTTTGGTAATTTAATAACGTTTTGAGTCTAAAGTTGGTTTTTTGTTCTATTGATATTGGAAATTGGTTTAATGCAATAACATTTGTAATATTTATAATTAAAATAATCTACTGGTTTAGCACCGGGATAACTTTTTTTGGAGGACGCTTTTGATGGTGAAATATCATTGAGTACCGTGTCGAGTAGTTAATACACCCAAGGTATATTTTGGCAAGCTTGCCAACTGGTTTACATTTTAAATAATATAAATATATTATAAGCGCAATAAATTATAATCTTAGGTTTAAACAAGTTTTAAGCTTTCGTCTTTTTAAACCTAGAATAATATTGTCTATCCCGTAAGGGTTTGTAATTTTATCTGACTGCAAATGTTTTCCATAATAAAGGTAAAAACCTGAACAGAAATCATCCTCCTTGAAATGCAGGCTGCAGACCTTGTGTGTATCATTTCATGTTTTGGTACAAAATCATCCCGACAAATGTTTTTTAACAATAAACTTCGAAGACTTTCTTCGTTAGGAAACTCGTGCAAAGATAGGTCTTTCCAATTTACATGGTTTGATGTATAATATGGTACGCAACACGAAGGCATTGTGATGAATATTTCTATCTCTTACCTATTTAGTTCCAAAGATGTACCTAAGCATCTTTTATCTTCAATTATATTATTCTTACTCTTAAAACTAATTAGATATACGGAATATACTACCTAAGAACTGTTACAAACTCGTGAATTTGCTATAGATATATTATTAATGAAGATTTATTATTAATAAAGATTTATAAAGTTTAAGAGAGACATTATTTACACATCAAAATACCTCTACAGCCTTCAAAACTATGTGTTCTAATGTGGCACCTTCGCGTAAAAAATGCGTCTCTTGTTCTTCATTTAATTTTTATTAGGTAATAATTTTTTTAAACTCTGAATTATACATAAATATATTGAGAAAAGATAGTTCAACTTACAAAACCTTGTTTTTTCTAACCAAAGAAAAAACATTTTCCTGCGATTTCGCTTGTATTCCCCGCCTTTGGCGATAGAAGGTTTTTGGTCGTACGTAGCGCCCCTAGCGGGATTATTCACACACGCAAATAGCTCTTTCTATAAAATAATATATACGCATACATGTATAAAAAGTGTTATTTTTGGAGCACGCTTCATAATATTTCCGTGTAGAGGGACTCGTGCGTTTTCGCGCGAGCTCAACAAGAACGAAAATATGCGCGTGCTCTCTATCTTTAACTGCACGATGAATCTAACGTACTTACGTGACCTCTCGTATTTTATATAAAGAGCTATAATTACCATTAGATGTGAGGCGATTTATGGGGCCGCTAAAGCGCGATCGAAGTTGGCTGTGACACTGACTAATGATAACTGTTTGATTCATTACTGCCTTATCTATTAGATCATTAGAGAAGGCAGTGGATTCATACATGATTTCAAGAAAGTGCCCCAGCCGCCGGGAGTAGTGGCGTACTCCAGTAATCCCAAGCGTCTGAGAGGCAGAGTTTGTGGATGGCCGTGTGAGGACGACTACCAATCCCCCAACTTCCGCCACGGGCGTCCCCACCCCTGTTACGGTACGGGGGTATACAAATAGAGATAACGAATGTCCCCACGTTTCCCCCCATTGGCGTGGCCGTTACACATATCTCGCCCTGATTAATCAGATCTTCGTCGGGCTCGCGGTCTTCTCAGACTCAATCAGCCCTTATTTCTTCCTTCTTTGAATAAAAAAAAGAAAAAAGGGGGACCCCAGCCATCAAATACAAATTTTGGCTCTAGAAGAGCTGAAGTACTTGTTGTATTGGTGTCTAAGGCTCTAGCCAACACCATGGCTGCGTTCAACAACTATCAACGGAGAAAAACCGTTGAGTTATCGTTGAGTTCTTTTAATCAACGCTACGTCACAAAATTATAAAAGTTGTTGTACGATTTATAGTTCACTGACTTAACGAACAAAATATCGTCTGCTACCCCTCCTTTAACTTTGTCGAATGACGTCACGACACCGATATTTCCGCTGAGTCTCCGATGATCAACGTGACGTCAAAACCGGAAGTCAAAAAACGATCTCTGGAAGTACTGTTATTCCCAACTCAATGGGTACTGGGTACACCGGTTACGTTATCATTTTAATTTGCCGACTATTATAAAAACCATGTCGTATACTGTAGTGTCAATTGTTTTGGATCATTCGAAACAATCTTCCTATCATCTTCACCCATTTCATATTAGGATATCAAGTCAAGATGCGGAAAAAATGGGCTTAAACTCAGAACCAAATGTAAAATACTTCGGAGTGCTCCATCATTCTGAATATGAAATGACGTCCATGCCTAAACGCAAAATAAATGGACTGTTTATAACTATAGTAATCGACAATGACAACCCTATTTTAACATCCAATTTTGATACTGCAAATTTATTTGCTACCATGACTTTTTTTGAACATTACAATTTACACATAGGAATGAAATTCTACTGCTCTATTCTGCAACCTATAACGTTAGAACGTGTAACTTTAGGTGCTAAAACCTTAGAAGCGTACAACTGGGCTAATAGTGATAACTGGCAAAATTATGTACTAAATTATCAGAATGAAAGTATACTTTGCAGAAACGGAGATACACTAAATTTAAATAAGATTGAAAAGCTAGAAAATTGTAACTTAATTTATGAGTTCGTGGTTTTAGAATGTGGTCCTGTTTGTCAAGGATTAATAACTAAAGACACAAGTGTTATAGTTATGAAATTAACTAATGAGGTACTTAATCAAAGGACAGATAAAAATGAAAAATCAACTGATGGAAGAAAAAAATACACTACAATAGATGCGTACTTAAATTTAATGAATTTCACCAGTCGTCTTCTCATGATTAATTTCGGATGCATTCATAACAACTCTAACTCTTTTGATATAACTAACAAAAATGTCATACCAGTTATAAAATCATTAGCAACATCAAACACAGCCCTTGCAGCTCTACGTAACTCAAAACCACTTCAAGTAGAAATAATACCCAAACTACTGAACTTCAAGCTATTGCATGAAGATGTAGATATTCATAATAGTGTTTATGTAAATACAGCTGATTTAATTACCACTGGTTTAGAAAAGAAGGTCAAAAATAACTGGGTGTATGTCAAGCTGAATCATCCAGATACTGGTACGCGCCACAAATTTTCATCCCTTACTAATACAAACCAAGAATCAATTGTTTTAAATAAGAACCCCAAAAGAGCCTTTTCTTTAGATGAAATTGATGATGTGGACAGAGACTGTGGAAATTGGCGTCTAGTTAAAATTTACTCAGTACCAACCGTTTTCCCAATTGGAACAGCTCACCTTAGTCCTCAACTTTGGTTTAATCTAAATCAACACCCTTCACCATTACTACAAGATTCTGGTTTACTAATTAAGGTTCTTAAAATACTCCGCTTATATAATACATTGCGACAAAATTTATCAAATATTTTCCAATAATTTCAGCCAACCAATTCTGATCCCATGATTATTTATGCCAAAGAAGTCTACTTAGCCCTCGTACAATCTCCACACTATTCATCATCTCAAAATTTTGATATCTTACTCAAAAATTACTTTGAAACTACAAGATACCTTAAAGTTGGAGATGTGTTAGGCCTCTGCTCAGCAGGAGGTAATAATTACAAAATTACCCTTCATAAAAACACACAAAACTTTCTATTTCATTTTTAATAGATGGCAAAGTCCATGAAACCCATTCCGACTCCTTCAATACCGATTCTAGTTGGAATCCAACAATCTACTTTTATGTATCACGTATCGAACTTACAGATGAAAAATATAACCTAGACAAAAATTGCTGTTTCAAAGTTGATACTATTCACTCAAGGCTATACCAATCTGGTACTAAAGAGAGCTACATACCAGTGACAATGGAAACCTTCAATCGTAAAGACCCCTTCCACAGACTATGGGATGCACCAACATTGCCAGGATCCATTGGCAGAGTCCGGGATAAATTGTTTTCAATTATCAGCCCTTTTCTGAAATCACAGTAAATTTGAACTTTGAATAATTCTGTAAACTTGCAATTAAAATAAATTATCGGATGTACAATAACAGGCAATTGAGAGAACGGGTCAGCACCAACATTCTTCTGAGTGGTCCTGTTGGTTCTGGCAAAAAATTGGCCCTCAAAGCTGTTTGTCGAAGCCTCAATTTGCATTTTTACTCGGTATACAAAAACAGTTTCCAAATAACGTTCTTTGACTTAAGAATATCAATTTTTTTTTATATAGGTTGATTGCCAGGAAGTTGTTGGAGATGCAGCGGGTGCCACAGAAATTAGATTAAGAAATTGTGCCACAAAAGGTACTTAAAAAAAGAACAAAATGAAGTTTTAAGAAATTAATACATTTTTGGTTCTTAAGCTCTTAAATTTGCTCCAGTCATTTTTCATTTAAATAACATTTCACTTTTAAGTCGTGAGAAAAAAGACGCGTCAACCTCAAATGGGGAAGGTGACACTTGTTTTATATTCACAAATTACAAAATTATATTACTTACTTTATTATTTCATTGAAGATCCACGTACCATCAGCAGCTTTGGTCAAATATTGGCAACATTATCAGGCCCCGAATCCCAGTCAAGTTGGCCTTTGATAACAGTAGCAACAACAAACAATTCAGTTGGTGCGACCAAAAGTGGAAAAGGAGACTCGTTACATCCAGATTTAGCTTCCTTATTTATGCACCACATCTGTTTAGAGACGCCAAATGAACAAGAAAGGGCTTCCATTCTAGAGTTCCTTTTACCGTTAGAGATTCCGTATTCTATTAGCATCAATAAACTGGCCCACAAAACAGCTGTAATATAGACCTAATTTGGTGTATTATATGCTTAGATTGTTTATGAAATTTACTTTCAGGGTTTCGTTCTCAGTGATTTGAATGAATTAGTATCAGTATCAATGTGGAAGGCGTTTAAGAGAGTTAGAAATTATCTGTAATTAATTATTTATATTACGTTATAAACATCAAACTATAGGTGAAATTATACGTAACATTGTCTTAAAGGTCAAAAAATAACTTTGAAACAAACGAAAATGAAATTGCCCTAGCTGGTGTGACAATCGAACAAATGGACATAGACTGGGCTTTGGAAAAATTACAAAATGTTCAAGCCCAATCCATTGGAGCTCCCAAAGTATTACAAGTTTTTTTATAAAAGTTATATTACGACTTTTACGAGACATGTTATTGATTTTCGTTTTCTAGATTCCGAATGTTCGGTGGGATGATGTTGGGGGATTGGAAGAAGTGAAAAAAGAAATTCTAAATACAATTCAATTACCTCTGAACCATCCAGAGTTGATACATTCGGGTCTCAAAAGATCTGGTGTTTTATTGCATGGCCCACCAGGCACTGGCAAAACGCTACTGGCTAAAGCAGTAGCCACCGAATGTTCTTTGAATTTTCTAAGTGTAAAAGGACCTGAATTAATAAACATGTATGTTGGACAGAGTGAAGAAAATGTTAGAGAAGGTATATTCTATCAAAATTGTTCAAAGAAAATGCGTTAAAAATATTTCTTTAAAGTTTTCCACAGAGCACGAAGCGCTTCCCCTTGCGTTATATTTTTTGATGAATTGGATTCATTAGCACCGAATAGAGGCTTAAGCGGTGATTCTGGTGGTGTTATGGACAGGGTTGTATCCCAATTATTGGCTGAATTAGATGGAATTAATCAAACTACGGCTAATATATTTGTAATAGGGGCCACAAATAGGCCAGATTTGCTAGATCCAGCACTATTACGACCTGGAAGGTAGATATATACCCCACAAAATGTTTCAAATTTATTTAATTAAAATGGCAATTTTCTTTTAGGTTTGATAGGTTAGTAGAATTAGGGGTAGCTAAAACGTCGCAAGAAAGATTAAATATACTTAAAGCTTTAACAAGAAAGTCAGTATTACTTTTTTTTAAAGAAAATTGGAGGATTAAAATGGTATAATTTAATTTTTATTTCTAGGATGCCTATATCAAAGGAGATAATTTTGGAAGAAATTGAAAAATTGTGTCCAGAAAGGTTAACTGGCGCCGATTTCTATTCCCTATGTTCAGATGCTCAAACAAAAGCCCTCGAAAGATGCATAAATATGCTTGAAGAAGGAAAAGGTATGGAAATTACATCAAATTACATTTCATTTTAATAATAACCAAACTTATTAACAGAGGAAGAGGGTAATTTGAAGCCAGAGATTACTATGGAAGACTTTGTCTCATCTTTGAAAACATTAATACCTTCAGTGTCAAATTAAAGTTCACCTTTTGTGCCTTATAGGTTATATTTATATATATATATTTATAACTAATTAAAATAAATTAAATTCTGCCTGTGACGAAAATGCAATAAATTGTAGTTTTATTTTTCCAGAAATTTTGCGATATTAAATTTACTATTTATACAATAAAAATAAAAATTTTCCTTCCCTCAAAATAATAAGTGCATTCATTTTTATACTTATATTTACACAATACAAAAAAACAAAGACCCAAAGCCAACTAATTTACATTAGTAGCTACTGTTAAAAGCCTTCTGTTTGACACCCACTTCAAACTTGGACACTTTCATTACAAATTGTGGGAGAGAACAACTAAAATGAGCCCTAAGGAGTTTGTAATCAGTCCTGGCACCCACTTCCAACCGGAAATGGGCCTCTTTGTTGGAGACGCGGCGGGTTGCGAAGTTTATAACACGTTTTGATAACAGTTCAAATACGGAGCCAAAAAGGAGATATGTCATAGGCAGAGATCAAGGGGCGTTCCCTTCAAAACCATTACGCGTTGGAGTGGCACTCAAGTTCTTAGCCACTTTGACAAAGGTTTACCCGGCTACCAAATCCTACGCTTTGACTTTTTGCAAACCTTCCTGACAAAGACTAGCTAGAGTGCTTTAAAAGTTTAAGTTTTTTTGTTAAAGTGAATACAAATACCAAACATGGCACAAGCCACAAGGTGGTAAAAAGCCAGTCACTTCACACTTTTTTTCTTACGTTATTTAAAAAAATACTGTTGCAACAACCATATGTAACGTAATATTGAAAATTCTATCCAACTATTTTAGAAGACGTATATAATTGTTATCCATTGTATAATATTCGTAGGTACGTAAACTCATAAGTAACATATAACACTGAAGGATTTCGGTTGATCGCGTTTCGATTACATAATTAGTGGTGCAATGATTTCAATGCTCATTGGCGAAACAGAAATTCATGAAAAAATAGCGTCGGACTTTTGACTTACAAAAACGCGTATATTCCGGTAAAATAATTTTTGTAATTTATCAATTAACGCTATCATGAAGCTATTTAGCTGACTAAGAACGTACGAAAGGACCCGTTTACAGAAACCATAAGAAGTACCAAGGAGTTACTGGTAAATCACAATAGAAGTTTGCATAAAAACTCCGTCAAAGTCAAATGTAGAGTTTGTGCTACCGTAACTGAACTTACAAACAGTTTTTCATTATACTGCCAAAGCTGTCAAAGTTCTAGCAGCATGATCGTAAGACAGTTGTGGACGATTTGATGGAAATAATTATTGAAATTGAAACTGTAACGCCATTTATTCTGTCGGGGGATTGTTTTAAAATATTTTTTCTTGAAACAATAAAATATTTCGCCATTTATAATGAATTAAAACAGGTTTGATATACACTATCGATTTATGTATCATTATCCTTCCTATAGTTAACGGTGCGAGGGACAGCCAATTTCTGGGACGCTATTGCCCAAAATTGATACAGAGATCGTGAGAGTACGCTATGATCTATCAATCGATGTATCATTTTCCTTTCCATCTCAAAAGGCAAAAAGGACAGCCCATTCCCAATGTCTTGGCTCCAAAATTAAGACAGCGACAGCACGATATCACCTATCGATAATTAATGTATCATTGTCCTTTCTATCTCAAACGGTGCTAGAGACAGCGAATGCCCAATTTCTGGGGAACTAACTGCCCATATTCAAACAACGACATTAAGGCGTAATTTTTCGATTGAAATATAATTTTTCGTTCTATCCCTAACGATACGAGAGATAGCTTATGTCATGAGCCTATCATAAGGTCCCCTATGATAGGCTTATGCTTATGCCGAATAGCTAGACCAGTGAGCGTTATAATTTATACAACGAAAGCGAGGGCACGATATCAGCTATCTAGTGATGTATCATTTCTTTCCAGAACACTA
The DNA here is from genome assembly GCF_980474605.1 of Leiobunum rupestre. Lineage (NCBI taxonomy): Eukaryota > Metazoa > Arthropoda > Arachnida > Opiliones > Sclerosomatidae > Leiobunum > Leiobunum rupestre. Next base: position 39,713,329 of record NC_143390.1, read on the forward strand.
CGTGGATTGTAGATCTCTTTCTTTGACGATTTTAAGATCGGAGTTCAAATATTTGAAGATAGAGGGCACCGGTTTTTTAAACTACAAATCAAGGCCGTTGCGAAGCGTTTGGCGCCCCTTGCAAAATTGTTTTTTTGCGCCCCTATTTACGGCCACTTTTAGTTTCTATTTCATTTCTCATCGTGGTCACCACAGTGAAGAATGTTCTCAGAGCATAGTAAGTGCCCTGAGCAAACACTATGCACTGAGCGTGTTAAAGGTTTTGCACCCTATTTTAGAGTCAAAAACCAATGTTAGGTTTCGGGTGGGTGTTTGAATCATAAAACCCATTAGATACGCCAAATAATGTCCAAAATTAATTAAATTAGTGAAAAGTGAAACGCCACTCTTGCTTTTTAACAGAATAACGCTGTACGAGATTTTCAATGAGCGCAAAATGAAAGGGGCACCGTTTTCGTTTCTTGAATAAACGCGAAAACCAAATAGTGATGTAGTAATTTTTCAATGAGCGCCAAAATAGAGGGACGCTGTTGCGTTTTCCCAATGAACGCGAAACAAAAGATCGTTGTACTAGAGTTTCAATAAGCGCAAAAGATTGTCCCCGTTTCAATTTCTCGTCGCCATTTGTGTCTTTTTTCGGGTTATAGTTTCCCAATGAGGTCATCAGGCAATTGCGAGGGGCTAACCACTCTTAGAAAGTCTGTACACCGGATTACACTTAGATTAGCACTGCCAAAGGCAGGGACTTCAAAGATTACGCGTAATCCCATTAGTACAGTCAAAGGTACGGCTCTGTACACCGATTACGCGGAGTGATCATCCCCTCGCAATTTCTTCAGTGAACGCGAAAGCTGAATAGAGCTGTCTGAATTTTTCCTGTATCTAATGAACTTCGCTTTTTCATAATGAGTGCTAAAAGTATAATAGGATTTGAAATTAAATCGTTTAAAAAGTTATGAAATACGAAATTTAAAAATATAGAATCCGTTTGCCGCCTTTTTTAATTTGGCGCTCCAGGCCGGTACAAATAGTACTAAATTCAAATATCACAATAGTGCGTAGGAAGGTTGTCAGGTCTCCCGAATCGTCCAAAAATGCTACTTAAAATTAACATTTCTTCATGTAACCATAAACTAAGGCTAACTAAAAATATAATATTTAACGAAATCAAACTAAATTTACGAAATGTATGTAAATTTCAAGAAGAATATAGTCAAAAGGCACTAAAATGGGCAAATAACACGCTTCTTGGGCCGCTGGGCGCCGATTTCAAAAATATAAATTGTGCCACAGAGGGTTTGATACTGACTGTCGACAGGAATCCATACCTCTACTTGGAATGCTTATCGCGGCAGATTTTCGTCTCGATGTGGCTGACGGTTTTTTTTGACGTCACTATGTTAACTTAACCAACAACAACGTGAGAGGGGAGCGCGCGCAGAGGGGATTTGTTCGTGTGACGCGTTAGCAAGCGAACGCAAAACGGCGACGAAGCCCGTAAAGCAGTCTGTCTTGTGAATAGCTCTCAGTAAAACATTTGCGTGTGAAGAATAGGAAGTGTCACACTTTTGTAAGAATACTATACACTTATGGTCATACTTATGGGACAATATTATAGATTTGCAGTATCACATTACAAAGCGATCCGTTCTATTAAATCTTTTGAGATAATTCAGCCGAAACAAAGACAATTTCTAAATCATTAACCCATTTATTAGCTAATAAATATACTAATTGACTAAAACCCGGCGCTTTAATTATTCTCATTAAAGCATTTGATTTTACGATAGCGAGGAACTATCATAAACCATTCAAGGCAAAATATATAATAAAATATCCGATAAAACAAATCTTAGCAGTCAAGAAAATTTACCAAACGCGAGCGCCTGAAAGTTTCTGTACGGTCGCTTTTAAAATTCAACGTGCCAGTCGCTGTTATAAAGCTAGAGAAAATATTTAAGGTAAAATAGTCTGCTATTTCAGTTATAAAGTCAAAATTTGAACGACGGAAAACCATTAACTTGTCTCCGAAGTTCGAGTTTGTAAATTTTCGTCGACGCTGTCAATTAATTACTTCCGATTAATCGAAGGCGGATCCGCGTCAAATAAAATTTCCTGCACGTCAAACAGCATCTCAATAAAAACCCGAGATATATTGGATTTCTGCAAAATAGGCCAAAAATAAGAGTGGAAATCAAACAGCGCCGGATTTATGGGGTCACCCCTTCATGGCTCCCACAAATTGAACCACAATGGGGTCGGGGTCTGCATTTTATCTATATAACTTTAAATTTCGGTAAGGATAATACCAAAAGTAAATAAGAGGTAATAATGCTTGAAATTACCTCTTTCACGTATTTTTAAGTTTTAAATGGGCTTGACAACAAGTAAGTGTTCTAGAGGTGAAAATATTGAGCCTATTTGATAATACCAACTAATTTTTGTACATTGATAAGTTTCTATTTTATATATTTCAGCAATAGATAGAAATAGGTGTGTAAAATAGTGTAGAATGTAGTTTTTTTTAACACTTAGAAGTTTAGTTTCGGCTATTAAAGCCTGAAAAAGAAGCGAACTACTTTTTACCGCGGCGATCTACAATTTTTGATAAAATCCACGTAAACAGTTATGGGGGGGGGGGATGGTAACGAATTATTGAAAACGATGTTTGAATCCTCAAATCGCTCGTCACGCTAACCGATTCCAGTCTTCAGAACTATTTTGCCAATAACAGGTGCAAGTACAATAGATATTATCTGTTTTGTTGGGCCCGGGTATAAACGTACCCGGAACGAGTCCGGCATTATAATCAACACCGCTCTCTTCCGCGAAAAATTAAAAATGGGAAAAAAAGGAAAAGGATCTTTTTGAGAAGCGCTGGATCATTAATCACTCTTTCCTATTAGTGGGCAAAGAAGACTCTCTAAGAAGAAGAAGAAGAAAGAGCGCGTCCATAAGAAATGAGCTTCGAGGTTATTGCCTCGATCCCCTCTTTCGTCGCTTAATAGACTAACTCTCACTTCCGGTTCAATGTTATATTGTTCAATGGAGAAGCGGATAAAATAGTCGTTGCCATGGAAATTTAGACAGAAAGGATTAGATTTATCTTGACGAATCATGTGTTAAAAATTATGTATATATATTCAAGAATAGACTAATACGGGTTGTTTCCCCTCGGCTGTGGGAACGAAGCCAAACCTTGCTTCTGATTGGTCGCCCTCTTTCGACCCCCATCACGTGGCCGTTACGTCATCTTTCCCCCCGATAAAAGGACAGGCCACTAAGAAGTCCCGGTTAATTCGAAATCTAAGTTGATCTTAGCCGCACCAACTGGCCGTAGCATTTCGCGGTTACGACAAAGACAGTAACGTGCGGGCATTTATTTAATTTCATTTAGATTTTAATTTAAACCCCTGATAAAGGTAAGCTACATATTTTATTGTTTTTACGAATTAATTTGTTTTTAAATTGTGATTGTTTGGTGGCCTAGTTAGGCCGTAAATATATTTCGATATTGAATAATAGAGTTACGAAACGTTTCTATCAATCAGGCTATCATTAGTCATAGGTGCGAATTAGATTAAAATGTCTAATCGCGGAAGAGCGGCGGGATTTTGTAGTAATCCACTTTCACGTGCTCAAAATTCCTTTGATAAATTTTCGATTGAATTATATAATTTTTTTATTGAATGAAACAACATATTTTTACGTAACTTTATCACGTTTCGAATCAGGCTCAATTATCGTTTCGCTCCTGGAAGGCGACTCTCCGAAAAGTCCCGGTGTACTAAGGACGAGAGCGCGAACCAATTTTTTACCTTTTGGGTATATTATAGGAAATTTCTTTCGTAACCTGTTAATAATAATATCGGAATTATTGTATAATATTCTATTATTCTGATATTGTAATCAAATACACGATAAATTTTGAAAATTTATTTTTCTTAAAGTAAAATTTATCGAAACTTAATTTTTGAAGTTAAGATATTTTTGTTCTTAAGCGCAACTAATCAGATCGAAAACTTAAAAGAATTTGCAACAGACCTTAAAGTACAAAGGCGTAGATAGGTCTAGACGTTCAAGTTTAGACGTCTGTTATATTCCTATACGATTATTCATTAGTTTCTGACAGTTTTTGTTTTTTTTTTTGTTTTTTTTTTTTTTTTGAGAGGCGAAAAATTATTTCGGAATTCCATAGAAAAAAAGCACACGGGATATTAAATATAATACCTAAAAACTATAGCGTAGTAATTCTGGACAAAGGCACTGATAAAATGTTTATGATTCGTCCCCATTAGGAAGCAATAAAAAAAGTCTTATCTCTCTTTCTATCCCCTCCGAACAGACTAAAGAGAAAAAACAATGTCCATCCTGACGAAGAGAGAAAACCCCAGCTCCGTATCGACGGCACGTTTTCCGATATTCCAACAGGCGCCTTCGTACAAGTCTCTGGTTCTCTATTTACTTCCACTATTGGTCCTCATCTTGAGCTTCTCCGGAAGCGGGTCGGCCACGGAACCGTCTTTCTACTACCCACGGCCTCCTTGGACGCTGATGGGGACGCGTTATCCCGGAGCGCAGAGACTCTTCATCCGGACGCAGCATCCCAGGGTGTCCACCCGTCGAGTGGATAATTGGAGGGAGTACCAACAGTTTTATCCGGGGTCGGAAGGGGCTTCGGTCCCTGACGCTAACGCTCTGGTGCAGTCCTGTTCCGAAGAGGAGAGATTCTTCTGCGAGGAGTGCACCAAGAGCGCCCGCAACGACGTAGTGTTCCCTCTGTGTTGCGGAAAGAAAGATGGTATGTTCGAATGGTGTCAACGGTTCATGAACTTCGAACTTAAGTCCAATTAAGTTCCATTCGAACTCGGCGAATTAAACGAAGAATCGGATATGGAAAATTACACGCGCGACAATGGTTTTTATCGTTTCCAGACTTATTTTATCGGGAAGGAAATCCTTTTTATATTGCACTCTAATAACGCATTAATTGATTAGGCAGGCCAGATGACTTCAATTTCATTACGTAAATACGCAATACGAGCACGCAAATCGTAAATTTATTATCGAGTAAACACAGTAAATTATTTTCATACGCGCTATACTGTAATTTGATAGCTACCGCGGTTAGCTTTTGACGGGAACAAAGTGAGTGCTTTGGACAGTAACATCCACTGAGTCGACAGTGTCAAATTAAGGTAATTGCGATATCCACTACTTCAAATAAAATAATCAAGGATTGTACACCTAATTGCTAATTTGAGACGCGATCGTTAAATCTAGTCACGTTTAATGTTATTATTCCCCGACAGAGGTTAAACCCTTGGTTAAAAGGGGTTTCCCCCTATTTCTTCGTTTCCCCCTTTCCATAGACATTTTTTGAGGTTAACGGTAATAGCGAGTGTAGGGAGCTTTTGACTCGCGTGGCACGAAGGGCTTGCCATCAACCTCCTACGCGATATAACCCAACCACTTGATTTAAAGGCATTAAAAGTCGATATCTGACTTGGTTGCCTATGGTGAAGCTTCGCGTATTAACCTAGCCAGGTTATTGTTCTTAGTATTACAGGCATACTTAGTTACCTGGCCTGTCTAACGTATTTTACCCGAAAACTGACTCTTTCCACCGTTGAAGTATCTATGTTCGAAACAGATGAGTTTTGTTCACCCTGATGGAGATAAGCAACATTTACTACGATATGTTAAAGTAGGCGACTGTTAAATATTTAATAGCGAGAAGTGGGTCAAATTCAATTAATATAACCCCTTTTTTGTTTGAGTCTGAGCGAGTATTCTAAAAAGGAAACCGCTAAAATTTCGTCAACAAGAAGGACACCCAATTAATTCAAAAATTCTAAATATAGAGAGTAACTCTTTGAAAATAGTCCCTTAGACAAACTACAACGAATAGCGACAAACTATCTAAAGATAACTCCTTTCCCTGGTTTCATTATATGCAAATTAAGACGAATCAAATTGCTGTTCTTCTCTTTAAATTATGACAGTTGTTATCGTACTTTTTGAAAAAGAAAAAAACGGCCTTATAACCGCGTTGATTTCAATGATCTTGCGCTTCATGTATGCCAAGGGTAGACTCATCCGCGGCGTATTATCAAGATAGTAATTATATTTATAGATCAAATAAAGCGCGACTTTCTCCTTCTAAATCCTTTTAACGAAAATAAAATGAACTCCTCATTCCCACCGATTCTATCTCACCAAATACAAAATGATCTCAATTAATTTAATTATATGTACGTCGCGACACTTATTTATTTTATTTGTTCACAGTATTTGCGTTTCGCCTCTATATCGATCGAATTCGCGAGTGTTTTAATCAAGTATTAATAAAATATAAAATAAATTATATTTTCAAATATGGATGTTCCGTTGTTTTATTTTAGTGCGTGCTAGAATCAGTGAATTAGCGTCACTAGCGGAGTCAAAACGCAAATTCAAGAATTTAGGCTCTAATTTCAGAGTATTTATAAAAATTTAGATTTTCACGCATTTGCAGATTAGTCGTCTCAATAAACACCGCTCTCCTTTCGCTTCTCCCATGACGTAGTCACTGATCTGAAATATTTTCGGTCGGGCGGTAACAGGGTTTCCAATTCAACCCGTAACCAACCAACTAAGCCAACTTCAATCCGACTTGTAAAATAGATTTTGCGTTTCACTTTCACCATGCTTCACAAAAGAGACAAGCCTTTGCACACTTGTTCGTCCTGGTCGAAGTAAATGATAAATTTTATATGATATCAAGGTAAAATTTTAACTTTTTAAAACTTTTATATCACTTTTACCGCCTAAAATGTGGTCTTATTTTCGGCACCGCTACAAAACCAATAGACAAGGACTAAATAAAGCCTAACTTTCCATTCTACGCTCTCATAAGTCAGTGCTCTTACTCCTTCTGTTTCTAATTATAATCCTTTATTTCGCATTCCGCTATTGAAGTGTTGCGCTATAAGGATTAAGTAATTTTAGTGTTACCGTATAGAGGGCTTCTTTATTTTTAATTCAATTTTTTTATTTATTTCTCCAATATTTGATTTATTACATTTTTTCGGTTTATTGAAGCTAAGTTTTTTTATTTTTATAAGTTTATTTCTGAACAATCTCTCCGAGGATATACGAATTACTTATTTCTTAGAAACAGTTAGCGATGATTACCATCATGTTGGTTTATATAGTGAGCCTCAATAGAAATTTAATATCAAAGTTGCTGGAGGTTGAGACTGACTAAAAGATAAATTTGTCCGTGCTCAGGAGCCTCAGTAAGGGCGTCGTAAGGGTCGCTATTGAACGATAAATTTCGTTAATATTTAGCCTTATGTCTTCATGAATGGTTCTATAATGCTACCCCTTTAAATTGGAAACGAAATAATATTTTCACCTTCTGGACGAACTTCTTTATCGCATTTTCTAATCTAAGAATAAAAAAATCCCATTCGTTTAAAGTAAGGAATTTTTCATAGAATTTTTCATGTAAACTACTACTTGGAATTAAAAAGGAAATCTCATTTCCTTCATGAAAAGAGACTTAAAACGGTTTTAAAATTCACAATTTATTTATTTAAAAATCCAACGCTCGCCCAAAATTTTACCATTATACTGTCAGACTTGTAAAAATCCCTGAAGAAGGAGGAACAGTTCCTCCGAAACGTTGGATTTTTAAATAAATAAATTGTGAATTTTAAAACCGTTTTAAGTCTCTTTTCATTTAGTTTTTCACAATGTGCTTCTCTTCACTTCATTTCCTTCAAATATTAAAAAATTATTTGAACACATTATAATTTAAATTAATATTAAATTTCTGGACATCATTTATTTTGGTAAAAGCGAAGAATTTGTATTATTTCATTAAAGTATCTTTGAGATATTTGCAACTATAGAACCAATCTCAAATTTCCCGCTTTCGCCGAAAACGAACTTGGCACTATATGTAATTGCTACAGATTGGTTTGAAAAACTCAGTCCGGATTTCAGGTAGTTCTAATTTCACACCTTGTGACCCAAACCATCAAATTCTGACATTTTTCTAAGAACTTAAATTCAAACTATGATATGCCTAGATTTAGGCATTTTTCTCTTTTTGTCGAGATTCGTAGGGATAGAATACATTAAACGCCCGACTTTACCTGGTGCGTAAGGCTTGGTGCTGTCCTCTAGGTTGCGTTATAGATGGCCCATAGCTCGAGCGAAGTGAGTGCGCGTCGCCGTCAGGCGACATTACTCGGCAAAGACTTCGATCCCCAATCGGAATCGCGCGCTAAGTCCGGCGAATCCAAACCGCCTCGTTTCTCGTGGGCCGATGTCACGTCGGTCGATTTTAGGGAGATATGCCAGAGAGCTGCAAAAAGAGCTATGCCTGATACAAAACAACAATGCCTTATAAATAGTGATTCCGCTCCTTGGTTTACTCCTCGCTATAGTAGCAATGTTTACGGTAGGAAATCGACCTATGCCGGAACTATGCCAACTATGCCACCTATGCATTTTAGGGAGTATCCTAATGGGACAATAGCAGATGCTAGGTCATAGGCGCTACCTCGGAAGAGTGTGATATCGCAGCGCCATCTAGACCCGTTTAGGTCGCGAATGGTTTTTCGTCTATATAGACGAAGTTTAAAGCAATTTTAAAGTAGGATGGAAGGTCAACGAAATTCATATTTATGCCGCTAGGAGCGCTGTTGATTGTTTTTTTAGGATGAAAAGGCTGTAGGTGTAGAAAGATGATTCGTCGAAAGAATATTCTGCTAAGCAACTCAAATGCGTAAACATGGGGTAAACTTCTATGGTGAAGATTTGATTGAGTGTGGAATGTGTATTTAAATTAAAATTACTGACTCCACAATAACTCGAGGGGCAGGTCACTTCCTTGATTAACGACGCACCCCTCAAAAGATTAAATCAAATTTAATCGTGATTAAATTTTTAGTTTTTATTTTAATGATAAATTCTCGATTCGACCGATTATATTTATTAAATCGTGATTAAAATGATTAAATCTAATTTAAATGATTAAATCAAATTAAAAAGATTAGATCATGATTAGAATGATTAAATCTCGTTTAAATGATTAAATCCTGATTAAAAGATTAGATCATGATTAGAATTATTAAATCTCGTTTAAATCGTGATTAGATTTTCTAATCTTGATTAGATTTTCTAATCTTGATTAGATTTTCTAATCTTGATTAGATTTTCTAATCTTGATTAGATTTTCTAATCTTGATTAGATTTTCTAATCTTGATTAGATTTTCTAATCTTGATTAGATTTTCTAATCTTGATTAGATTTTCTAATCTTGATTAGATTTTCTAATCTTGATTAGATTTTCTAATCTTGATTAGATTTTCTAATCTTGATTAGATTTTCTAATCTTGATTAGATTTTTTAATCTTGATTACCCTGATTTAATCATGATTACCCTGATTTAATCATTTTACTATGATTAAGACGCACCCAAAATGGAAGTGACCTGCCCCTCGCAATAGCTACCCCAATCATTTTGTATTTGCTATAAACCAAGTAAAATTCATACACACCAATAACCCAAAAATCCGAGGGGTCCGAGATTTGCAAAATTTTGCGTACGGGATTTTGAATCTCAAAGCGATTTCAGAAATTAGAAACTGATTTTGCGATTTCAGAGCATAATTTTCGTGTTGATTTCTGTTTTTTCGGCTGATTTCGAGATTTTGGAAATAATGTTCGCCGAGATTTCAGGAGTTTTAAGTTGATTTAAAGATTTCTAAAACAATTTTTCTCTAGAGTGTACAAAATCCCTCTAGGTTTTAGCAAGTTATGACCTGCAAATTAGCTGTTAATGTCAAATTATCTAGTCATAGTCGGGGTAGTAATTATTAAACCATTGCAAAACCAATATTTGAAAACACACCATATACCAAATCTAAAATAACATTTTATCAGCATAAAATAATAATTATATCTATAAGTAGAAACGTCGCGACATCTTGCCCAAAATAATTATCTAAAGCGAAAAAAAGGTGGCGGCAAAATCAAGATGAGGGGGCAAAAATCCAATTTTATTCCCCCCCCCGTCAGTCGCTATTAAATCGTGGCAATTGAGAGATAAGAAATGGAGGGGGAGATACGGATACACAATTTGCGAGGACAGAAGGAGTACATCCGTCTAACAACCCATTGCCCACAATTAGCGCGAGAGTATTGGTGACGGAAAAGTACTCTTTCCCTCGTTTGGATGAGGTTTCGTCGTTAGCCGACTATATGCTTTAAAGAGCGTCTAGGAGACAGTAACGCGGATTTCGAAACCGCGGTGGGGATGACCGATTACGCCCATTTTATCGGTTCCGCGCGCGCGCTATTTTCGATTATTTCCTTTTCGATTTTCTATTATTGGTGCCATCGAACCAATCTCGTGGTGAGTCACGATGCTAGACGGTGATTCTTCGCGAAGATCATTTTTTTACAAATTTTTTTATTACGCGGGGAAACAAAAAAAAGCTTCGGTTTAACGAACTTTTAATTGATATCCGCCTCGCAGTCATTGACTCTCGGTCTACGCTTAATTACTCGACTAATTACTATTAATTTGCGATAAGTTATTGCCGGGCTATTAAGTAGAATAGAAAGTCAAATTTAAAACGCTAGTTTGGGTAGTGCAGCGTGTTTCATCGGAAAAATTAAGGCCCACATTTTTGGCCAAGTTGGTTAGGAAACCCGTTGCGTTCACACGCACCACGATTTCTCTCGTTCCTCGTTGAGTTTGCCAGTTCTCTTCCCACAGATTAAAGGGGTTTTCCCTCGAGTTCTTCGATTTCCCCTTTCCATAAAAACGCGCTGAGGTTAACGGTTACGGTAAGTGTAGGTAGCTGTTGGCATGAAAGGCAGACCCTTCTACGCATTCTAACCCGGCCACTGGTAGTTGGCTTTACATGTCGCTAGTTGACTGATGCGTTTGGTGGTGCCTTGAGTGTTAGCTTAGCTGACTATTATTATTTTTGACGCCGAAGTCCGTGGGTGAAATATTCGTTTCAAGTATCTCGTGAAAAATCGCTTCCCCCGCGTCATAATGTCGTCTATTCTGTCGTTTTTTCGTACGGGGACACTTAATCGTTTGAATTTTTAAGGGTGGGGCTATGGAATCACGTGTTTTGGGAAGCGAGAAGGTATGTCCGTTTCACGTGACGTAAGGGAAGGAGCTAGCTGAAATTTTACCTGAATTTTTTGTGAACCTTTAAGCTTGGAGAGTGATAAAGAAAACGACGGAACATACGAAATTTTCACCTACTGACGGCTTAGGAGTGTCATAAACCTACATTTTACACTTTTTTTACAACTTGGCCTACAAAACCAACGCGTTGCTGAAATGTTTCTCCATCTCCAGAAGCAACCCTTGTTGCCCAATAGTGTGTTGCAAAAATACTGGCTCGTTTGAATCAGGCCCGTAACCCGCCGCCAAAACTCGGGGACGCTCAAATTGTTTTTCGGGAGGGCGCCAATGCCTTACTAAAATTCGTAATTTTTAACTCCCACTCCTGAAATTAGTAAATTTACCGAAATTGGCTTTATTTGGTTATTTTTTAAATTATGGATTTCGACTTCGTTGAAAACAGAATATTTTATTAAAAATACAGGTAACCGATGTTATATGATATTAGTTGGTAGTTGAGCAATCGATTTTTTGGGGTTGGTCGGGTTGGGGATGCTAAAGTATTCATTTGTGGCGCTAATCATCCCCTGGTGCCCCCCATATACGGGCCTGGTATGAATAGGCGTTTTGTGTTACCATAAGTCTATAAAACGAATTATAAGGTACGTCTCTTTGCGGAATATTTTATTTCGCGCTATTCACAGAGTGATGTCATCAGGAAATCGTCTCCAATCAAGGCGCCGTCAAAGACTACATGAGACACGATTTTGTTTCATGTTGGGTTCAAACTCTGTCACCCTTTTGAGATACGAAGGGATAGTAACTTTTTGAATACCCCCTTCCTCGAGAGCTCAAAGAAATATAATATTCTCTAAACAGTGGCGGAGAAAGGGGGAGGGTACGCACACAAAAAAGGAGAAAATGTACATATAACCGGAAGTGGTCACCGCCCACTTTCTAAAACATAGGAGGACCACTTAGGCTATTTTCTAACTGATGGCTGTCTTACTTCCGCCAGTATTTAAAAACTTATAGAGGTACACGGTAATAGTGAGTGTAGGGAGCTGTTGGCACTCGTGGCATGAAGGGCTTGGCACCACCCTCCTACGCATTGTAACCCGGCCACCTGAATTAATGGCTTTAAAAGTCACTTGATGACTTGGGCCTAAGGTGGTGCCTTGGGTATTAGCTTAGCTGATTAGTATTATATTCCAACGCTATTATTTTTTTTTAAATCAGCTGTCTTTAAATATTTTTTCTAACTTACTTAATTAAAATCCCTTAAAAACGTTTGGCGAGCCCTAAATAGCCGAAACTTTCTTGGCAACACACATTGAGATAAAAATGGGCTATAGAGACCACAGTCGAATTCAGAAACTTTAATTGATGTAATTAGGTACTAAAGACTATAATACAGTCTCCAAATGTGAACCATTAAACACATCCTCCTAAGTTCTAAGAAAGACATCCCACGCAATCAACAATCAAGTCAACTGATGAGAATACTGTCGGACCGTAGGAGTCATACTCCTATATTTATCTTACGGCGTATTAGGCAGGTTAGATAAACCGCTTCCGATACAAATTAAAGGTTAACTACGCCAGAAGTGGAAGGCGTCAGTTCATCCGAAAATAGCTACTACGTGAGTGAAATTACTTTTAGCAACGTCGAAATGGTTCTAGTGGTATAAATGGATTTGAACTATATTTTAGGCAGATAGGGTTGTATAATTGGAAAAAACAGTATACCATTTCCCTGATTACAGTACGGAATTTAGCGCGTTGAAGTAGGCTACTCCGAATCGTGAAGAACGTCTAGTAAATCTCACTGCAAAAATACAGTAAATCAAAAATTGAAGTTTGACAAAATCGATAGGTCTTAATTCTACGGGACATTTTGTGATTTATCGAATAAGAGTGCAGAAACTTAGGCTATAAATAGCTTTAAATTAAAAAATTGTTACTTTCACTTTCTCATATTTCGATGCAAATATATGGTAACTTGGATATGGAACATTTACACTATATACAGATAATATATAAATTTGAAATATTTTTTCCAGTGGCGGATCCTTAGGCTTGAGCTTTATTTGGGCCACCGCAACCTACTCCTTTCGGTCCAGTTCTGGGCCCTTAGTTAATCCGCCACGGTTTTTCAGTCAAAATTACACTATCATAGAACTATTACATCAACGTAATATTTGTGGAACTACATTAATTTGGCAAGATCTGAGTTAAAACATTTTGGTACGGATGTAGCGAAATAAAAGAAGAGTCCAATTCTTTTTTTGTTATTGAAACAAATGAGACACTCTCCTGGAAAAGCGGCGGCGGTACAAAAACAGACTTCGAGATCATTTAAAAGAATTTCTCGCAAAATATTAAAAGTGACAAGGGCAAAGTGTGAAGGCACCGAAAAGCCGACATTTAGACATTTTCTTTGCCACAGTTGCCACGGGCACCAGGAACGAGCTGGTCGGGGATGAGGAGAGGGGTGCTAAAGGACTCGGAAAGTTAATTTGTCCCTGGATGGGGGAGGCGACTATTTGCGTGGCTTCCAGACAAAGTAATAACAAGATAGGATAGTTAGTATCGACAATAATGAATTTCAGTTTGAAAAGGCCAGCTTCCACGTGCGCAATTATTACGTATCGCAGCCGTTTTGGATAAAAAGGAACGAAAAATTATCTGTGTACATACAAAGAAACACGATAAATATTTTTGTTAAGCCCTTAGCAACAAAAAAGAAAACGCTGTGCATTTCAGTTCAGCCGAAGGAGAAAATGTCATCGAAATTTGAGACGCGAATCTACTCGGTGCAGACGCGGTGTTTTCGCATCGGTTAATTCTTTGTTATATTTCACCCGCACCGAAGCGGTGACGCAAAGTCGTCAGTTTAAGATAGTATGTTTTTCCCAGGAATTGAATGCTAAAAATATACAATTTCTGCTATTTTAATCTAAAACTAAACATAGACGAGTGCCAACCTTATTTTTTTGCAAAAGGGAAAAATAATTTTCTGAAAATCAAAGTTCAAAATCTATTTTAGTTCAAGCAGTCCCCGGGAAAAATCCCGGCGCATTTGTCTCCATCGCGACATTTCTGTCATTATGTAACTAGCCCTGTTTCTCAGAAGGGTTATCTAAACGTTCACGTCTTTTCGAGGAATGAATTATGAAATTAGGAGTAATTTGTCGTTTCGGTTCCCTAACGAAATTGCCTGAGTGACATTGAAAAAAATTGATTCCCTAGTACGCAAGCCAGTTATATTTTTGTATATTTAAAATCTAAGATTCATTGGTACCTTGTACCAGTTTATTAGTTCGAAATATTAATAAAATGATAAGTAACGTAATAACAATTAGTATGACAAATACTATTGTTTTAATGATAATTTTCTTACTGAACCTTTTTCGACACTGACACTCTCACCTGTTCCAACTTGGACTTGCAGACAAACTGAGTAGTATGATAGCGTCCTTGGTAGGGGTATATAACTGTTCGGTGGTCATTTTTGCTAATTGTATTAAATTGGAATATCAGGAACGCGCTACCTCGTGCGGCATGTAAACCTCCTTTTTTATCTAAAAATATTGCAAGAGCTTTGCTTTAATTTAAAGGGTAACAGAATTGTTTTCAGAGTCCGTCTACAGAATCATGTGTTTTGGGAAGTGGAATAGTCTGCCTGTGCCACGTGACGGAAGGAGATAAACCCGAATTTTTCAAACCCTTTAGTCGAATTGCTGACCACTGAAATATGTGGTTAACCTTTCACATTAATATATAAAGAATAGGACCGTGTAAAGACTGGTTTTCAACAGGTGGAAAACGCCTAGACGCAAAAAAATTCCGTTAGACCTAATACAATTTTTTTTGCGTCGTCGTTCACAGTGAGTGTCGCGGCGTTTTTGCTCTAGTGAAAAGCACCTTTTAAATGAAAATTAAGACGATGAAATATAAAGACCCAAAGTTTGGAGTGCAAAATAAAGAATTGTAATCTACAAATAAGCAGCCAAAATCGATAGATACCTTACACCTACACGATTATATGATACTATCGACGCGAAACTCGATTCCTTAAAAGTTTAAAATCAAAGGAAAACTTCCCTATATGTAACTGCGAGCGTGTAACTGCCACAAAGAAAGACATTGAAATTGAATATCGTCGATGTTCATCCAATTTCTGGGAACATTTGTTCCGATTTTGTATTAACAGCGACACTGGGGGAATTCCAATGTAAATTAGGTAGGAAATTCTATATCTGAGTATCTAAAAATTTGACGCACGTCCTTCGGACGTCTCATATTCACTCTACCCCCTCCAGATATTTCAAGAAAAGAGAGATTGAATCTTATTCCGCCGATAAGATAAAACGACGCGGCCTAATACCGAAACTCTGGGAGAAGGAAACGTCTTAACCCAAATCGCGGGCCTCGAATTCCTCCTATTCGGAAAGACGTAATAGATACCGTGCGCACGCCCATCTTGCACGACGTCTCCAGGAAGAAACTGCTAATCTGCACAGAAATAACTTCGGAAACATAATGCGAGCCAGACCTATCACTTCCTTTTACTTTGCAATGCTCTGCTTTTTTCCTACGTGGCTTCGTGGGGATGATCAAACTCGATTGACAGAAATTTAATATAACTGCATAGGGAACAAACACTACGTAGGTTGGGTCGTGGCCGCCATGTTGGGTCGAATTTTTTTTAATAGGAAAAAGCATGGGTGACGTCGTGCGACGAAAACTGTTAGCTCTCTATAGGTGAGAAGAACCCCAAAAAACCCTATAAAAACAATCCATACTGTTATTGAGAACTTACAAGAGCCATGCAAGACAGACCAACCACAAAAATTGCTTGGGGCCGTGTTTACATTTCGCAAACACAAGTGTAAGTGGGCTTCTTACACCCTTTGCTAAATTAGAGAGGTTAAGGAGGCAAAATACGTCTAGGATGTACGTCGGCCGTATCCAGCCTTATTCACACGATGAAGAGGTTTCCCTATTTTTTTGTCACCAAAGAAGACAGTGAGAAAAAACCGTGTGCACCAGCTAGGCTTCTGGCTTTTTGAGGAAAAGTCCAGAGCTCCCGACGTACTATCTATACGTATTTTTATATACTTAACGTCTTTAATAATACTCCTTTTTAGGGTGAAAAAATGTGGTATGCCACTTGTCACTAGATTGGCGGGGGTTGAAATTGACCGGGTTGGGAAGTTAAAATCGATAAACCACTATTACTTAAGAAACTACCCAGCGGGAAATCCTTTTGAGAATCTTTTCCCCGGGTTTATATTAAACTTGTCTAGGCTTAATCAACTAAATTAAATTAAAAGCCTAAAACAATCACCTAAATTGATCTAAAAGGAATGCGAATTAACGCATATTTAGCAGCCTCATTTACAAATTAGGCCAAAGTTAAGTAATGAAAAATAGGCCATTATTTCACAAATACAAAACCACTTATTGCAAAATGACTCCTATGAGAGTGAAAGTACGAAATCTATTGTTTCCATTATATCAGAATTAGACGCAAAAGGGTAAAAGCCCACTCGAAAAATTGGGTCATAAGAAGACCTACAATATCTGTAGAAAGCAGATAATTTTTTAAAGGGTGCGAGAAATGAAGCTTCAATTCCCCTCTCATAACGTATCTACAGACAATTCTTTAATAAAAAGGCAAACAGGCATTGCGTACTGCTACATATAAAAAAACCACAATCGTGAGTTGGTAAAAATTTCGAAAAAGGAGGCTTCAGATTGGGCCGCGTAGAACAATCGATTTGCACCTATTTAGGGTTGGCGCCAATGACGTAAATTCATCGACACTTTTAAAGCTACAGATAACGCAAGCTTTACCGGTACTTCAAGAGACAAATTCCAACCATCTTTTAATATTCTACAAAAATTCGAGTAGAAATAGACCGATTTCGAAAGTCAGTGGGTGAAAATTTCGTTCTCCCTATCTTCGGAAGACTCACTTTCCCCACGTCATAACGTCATCGGTTCTGTCACTATAGCCAAAAAGACGCGACGATGGCCGTTCGCAAAAAAAAATATTAGGCCTAATGCTTTGTTTCTACTAGAACGCGTCATAACTTATGACGCGTTCTAGTAGAAACCAAGCATTACGCGCGTCAAAACGTTTGTACTTCCCAAAATTGACTGACGCGCCATTTCGCGCGGTGGTGGAAACCAAGGTTTACAGAGATTTGTTGCCTCGACGCAAAAAAATTATATAAGGACTAAGGGAGTTTTTATCGTAGTAAAAACCAGCATTAAAGATTGTTAAAGTCGGAGAGAAGACGACGAATTAGACGACGCTATGACGTAAGGAAATTGAATCTTCCGAAGATAGGGGGAACGAAATCTTCACCCCCTGACTATCAAAATCGATCTTCCGCGTCAAAAAGATCGTCACATTATTTACAAGACCTTTCCAAATTATATTTATTATTAACGAAATAATTTGCAAGTTTATGACTAAGACGCAATTTCTGGAGTTTATCTGGCTGTACGTGACAGAAAGGGAAAAACACTTCTTCGTTTAGCGTGTTTATTATTAGTTCATTATATCTTATTTTTCTTAAGATGATTAACTTTGTCTCCCCCGCAGCGTAGTAGAGCACGAGCCCTAATCGTGAAACATTTCAGTTCACGTGGTTATCGATTTCTAACTCTTTAATTGGTTGATAATGACGTTTGAGACCTCCTATTGGCTAGAGAAAAATATACCGAATTTAAACAATGCTAGCCAATGACCGTTAGAAAGATCATTAAAATTTGCATATGACAGTTTATATTAAGATTATTAAATAAGTATTAAATAACGAACCCAGAAATTATTGAAAGGGGGTCCGTATAACCTGCGCCATTTTTTTTTTTTTTTGAGAGTGACACGCAAAGTGATGTCGGCTAAAAGCCTTAGACACCAACTAACCTGCGCCATTGACTTAGGCCTAGGGTGGACCCTTGGGTATTAGCCTAGCTGATTATTATTATTATCCCTTGGACTGCAGAAAACGCTAAATAAAAATGACCAATGATTTGAAGGAAATGGTTACGTGTGTCTTTTAGTATTTTTTACCCAATTTTCAGTTTGTAAAATAATCTTTAAATAAGGTCGGTACTTACAAACCCAAAAGTAAGGGATACATTTTTTTTATCAAAGTATGCAGGCACTCCAAAACTATTATTTTCGAACTTCACAGTTATCTAGCCCAGAGCTTTTTCGACTATATGGTCGAGGTTACTTGAAAGGAAGGGGGATATCATTACTTTCTCCCTACTATTACTAGAAGCCGGAGGGAGGGACCAACGTTTATTTATTATCAGACTATTTTTTGAAACAAAGTTACGAAAACAAGCCAAAAGACTGTTTCTAGGGGCTCGCGTTGCAGAAACCAAACTGTTATCTTAAATCCATCTCTTAACAAATTTCGATAACTTCGTACATAATTTATGACAATTTCAAATATAATAATTGTAAAACCAAATGGAGGCGTTATCGCGGTGACGATTGAGATGGATAGAAAGATGCCGTCTGATAATTATAACGCCAAAATTTGGCAGTCAGTCTCCAATTCTCCATAGCTTATACAGCGGAACGAAACGAAAGTGTAAATGGTTAAAGCGAGAATGAAATTTATTGTCCCTTTACAAATTCTTCGCAAAAATAACAATAGAGATTGAGCCTGTTCCAAACATGTGTATATTATACTGCGCACAATTCTCATATCCCGAAATCTGTGGACTTTCAAATTGACAAATTTTCACACAGCCACAGTCTACGCAAAAATAGTCGTCACGATCAAAGTACGTGTAGTATTGGTAGATGTACCCTATCCTATGGTACACCACTTACACAAAAATAGTACATGTAGGGAGAACGTGTACTATGCGTAATTTTACAGTCTACATGGCATAGTACGAGTACTATGCGTAGACGTAGGCTATTGTGCACAGTGAACCCGACCGTAGTACGAGTACTATGCGTAGACGTAGGCTATTGTGCACAGTGAACCCGACCGTAGTACGAGTACTATGCGTAGACGTAGGCTATTGTGCACAGTGAACCCGACCGTAGTACGAGTACTATGCGTAGACGTAGGCTATTGCGCACATTTTACACAGCCATAATACGTGTAGGAGAACGTGCATTATGCGTATAGATGTAGCTTATTGTACTAACAATTGTAAGTTATCACAATCGTAGTACGCGTTTTCTCTACAAGTTTTTTTATACGGGCTTTATATCTATAATCTCAAACATTTCAACTATTTTGCACTGTTCATTTTTGTCAAACAACGGGGTTTAAACTGGTGAATCGTGAAATATGAAAACATCAACCCCCTCTGGCGACTGACCGACTATCAGCCGGACTCGTGGGCACCGCTGATGGCCCTTAAATTTCCCGGAGTGCGTCAACCGACCGGCAAAAGACTAATAACTTAAAATTCTTACAACCCGGAAAAACCGCGGAATACGATGAGAATAAGAAAAAATCCATATTAACGTACATTATCTTCAAGCGTCGCCCGGGCGCATAAACAGCGAAAAATATATATCGATTTCTAACGCCGATAATTCGGAAGGTTAACAAACAGTCGATAAAAACCGGGAGAAGAAAAAAAAACTGAATAAAAATTAGAAATCGTTTCCCCAAATCCTGGCTTTGAAAAAAAAACAAAAAAAAACTTTTCCCCGTGGTGAGCACACTTTCACTATAGAGACTCCTACAACTGGGCTTTCCCGCGCTACTCAGCTTTTGGCGTCCCTTCCCCCCCCCCCCCCCCGGGGACTGGAAATGAATATATTCTGTTATTCTTAATAGTTTTCCTAACGCCTACTTTTTCGATTGGTTCAATAGTTAGGAGGCTTTTGGGGAATAGGTATACGAGGCATCTTAATATATATTCACTCACTCCCATTTGATAATTGTCGCCTATGGAAAGTGGAGTTTAAAGGGGATTTTGGAGGACGGAGTCAAGATGATGATGATGATACGGGAAAGGAGGAGGCGGATGATTTGTCCCCCCGAGGCGGCACGGAGTACCAAACCGAGGAGGTGCGACACTTTTTGCAAGAGGGGGAACAAATTAGAAAGAGGCCTATATATAAGAAGGAAGACGCGTAACGGCCAAGATTCATTTTCCAGATTGGATTGCGAGCTCACTCTCACGCTAGAGGATTATCGGCATTTCTTATTTATTGAAGAAAATCGGTAAGAGCATTTATGTTTTTTTTTCTTCCTCTAATTTACTTCTTAGATTCTCAGAATATTTTCCACTTTTTTCGACATTAATTCGCGTTTAAAGAGAGTATATTCCAAATCTAAAATTCGTCGGACAACACGCGTTATGACTTGTTTTTAACGTAACTAACGCCAATCATCCCTGGCTTCTGTTAAACCTGTTGACAGAAATATGAATTTAAGAGATCCACCATAAATATGTATCTCTTAAATTCTCTTTCAATATTGAAATGCCAACGAAAGTGACAGAAGTTAATATCGGAAATATGAGATTCTGAAATTTCTCAGCGTTTCGTTCCTTTTAATAGAAATTATATTTTAGAACAAAACAAAAAGTATCGTTCCCCCGGTAAAAATGTGGTTTGGGTTATTTTAAGGAAAACGGTTATAGATCCGAAATTATAACAGTATACAGTGATTTCAGTATCACGTGACACGACGTCACCTATGCTTTTTCCCATAGATAAAAAATCCCGCACAAAATGGCGGCCATAGCCAAAGCTACGAACTGAAACTACTCTATTGACTAACAAGGTACCTTAATTTTACTTTCAGAGTAAGTCACAACTGACTTAGCGGTATTTTTGGCAATATATAAAGAAAACGACCGCCATTCGAGCATCTTTATAAACGGAATATCATGTTTTATAACTGGAACAATTCGACCAAGAGTATAACGAAGATGTTGGTAGCTCTGTGGATCTTAGACGCGCTCCTCAAGACGTCGTTGGAGGCGGGCGCGACGCCCATGCCGGAAATCAACCGGAACGACTTCATTGGCCAATGCACCCCCGGATCGGACGTCCGCGACACGTGCGAAAAATGTGCCAAACAAACCAGCAACGGCCTGGCCTACAAGCTCTGCTGCGACAACACCGTCAATGTACGGAATTACTGCATGGAATTCCTCAATTATTCCATCGGTGGAAATAAACGGAACAAAAGGGCTCTCATCGCGGAAACGTGGGCGGTTCGACCGACGGCTCTTCGAGCTTTACGCGACAGCTTGTCTAATACGTGGTTTGCAAATGTCGTCAAAACGGACTGAAATCGAAACGTTTTAGGAAATTTAACAAATTAAAAAGAGCGCGATGTTTGACTAAAAAACGGGACAACTTGTAGATTTAAAATTGCCTCTTAATCTAGGATTTTAAAATTGAACGTTTTGTGATATTCTCGTATATTTATTTAAAATGTAGATTAGCAATTTTGAGACTTGAATGTTAAAAAAACATAAATTAACCGATTATCGTATATTTTCAATTTTTTAAACATTTAAAAACTTGTTTTCTAAATATTCATATATTTCTAATCACGATACAAAAATTGATTTATATTATATTACGTATAACTTCAAGTCCAAAAATATTTATTAATATGTTTAAAATATATATTTCTGTGATACACGTTACTTATGCAAATATGTGAAATATAAAATGGAGAAATTGTGAAAAAAATAATATCCTTTTCATTACATACGATAATAAAATATTTGTACTTTTATAATATAGTTTTTCTTTCTTTTTCAAATAACAATTAATTTCAAATGTGTTAAGCATTATTTTAAAAAGTATATTAAATATTAGCTAGATTTGTACTCGAAGCTAATAATAATTTTTAGTGCGTAAAAAAGTAGGGTTTATCAGTTTTCCAAGTACGTAGTAACTAAAAAAGA
The DNA here is from genome assembly GCF_980474605.1 of Leiobunum rupestre. Classification (NCBI taxonomy): domain Eukaryota; kingdom Metazoa; phylum Arthropoda; class Arachnida; order Opiliones; family Sclerosomatidae; genus Leiobunum; species Leiobunum rupestre. The sequence continues at coordinate 39,735,404 of NC_143390.1, forward strand.
TTAACAGCGATGATTCACCGGGCGACAATTTAATAGAAATAATATATGATAAGGGAAAAACACCCCTTCAATTACGCTACCAGATACTGCGAGAGGTCGAAAAATATGTACTGTCATGCCAAAGAGGTGTACTAAACAAGTATCTTTAGGAAGTAATAAACTGAGGGAAAAAGCTTCCCCCGGAACTATTGTTCAATAAATCTCTACGCGTAATTTACTTAAACCCGAGAGTCGTATAGAGTAGTTTCAGTTCGTAGCTTAGGTTATGGCCGCCATTTTGTGCGGGATTTTTTCTCTATGGGAAAAAGCACAGGTGACGTCTTGCCACGTGATACTGAAATCACTGTATACTTCCGACATTTTGGACTTAAAGCCCATTTGTTTGGTACAGCTAGACTAGTTTTAAACTTGAGTTGGCCAGCTAATTGGGGCAACTTGAATTGGACAACTAATTGAACTCGATTTGACTTAACCTTTTAACTCGTTAAAGTGGGGTTAGAAACCATCTTCACGAAACATCTTTAAAAGAGGGTAACCGTTTTAAGCATAGTAATCGAAAGCTATGACCTCCGACAAGCACTTTCATTTGAAGAGGTTTTTCTAGGACATGATATAAGGGTTTTCAAAAAATTATCTTGTTGTTCGGGCCAAGATTATGTATTGTTATTATTATTTGGTAAATAGATAAAATTGCTCCAAGTTATCTTTTCCTCGTTTAACTTTGGGGCTATTATCGTTAATTCTTTTATATTTTTTAGTTATAACTGGCTTTGGTTCCTATCAAAGCGCGCAGATCTTAAATTTACAAAATGATGATGTGAACAATGGTTGGACTCCTGCACTTCATAATACGCTTAAACAAACCCTTTGAGGATCGATTTACACTAGATGGCGCTTATATATACCTTTTGGCGGGACGGGAATCAATAATTATTAAAAAAAAAACTTTTGATGGTAATTTAAGCGGTGTTTAATTTAAATATAAATTTATTTAAATTCGGAATGAAAAAAAAAGGAAAAAAAAATAATATTTTTTTCGCTTTTTAAGATAATTTAAAATTGATACGTTTCACACTGTTTGGGCCATCTAGAAAAATTTCGGATATTTCAAAATTCTACTCTGATGGCGTTTACCATGTGAAGGAATGTTTTGTCATGTCAAATATGTATCGATCAATACACAAACTATTTGGTTCACTTCGAGAACTATTTAAAAATTTACTATTGCCACAGAACTATTAAATACAGTTATACATTTCAAATGAGCAAATATTTAAATTATGTAATTTATTTGATGAACCAAGAGACTACAAAAATACTGTGAAGTTGACAATGCCCAAGAGTCAGAGAAAAAAGCATGATCTGTGGTTATTACAATTTAAGCCTTATTAAATTATATATATAATCTTATGATAGACGCTATTTTCCTTGTCCAATATTGCTCCACCTGACGATGTATAATGTGAAAGTTCTAAGTTCTAATGTTTATTAAACCAGCAAAATGTGATGCCCATAACGCCAGAGGCAGAGCGTTACAAAGAAAACTACAGAAAAATATTAAATACAGTACAGTTTAAATTCCTTTAAGAATTTTACGCGGATCGGTATAGACATTTTAGATGGTCTGGAAGATAATTCCAGTCCTTCACTGAGGATGGCACAAATGAATTCTTCTGGGCCGACGTTTTCAGACGTTTGACCGTCCGGCGCGATGTTAGAGTTGGCCATCGGACATTCTGGAGAACCCGGGCTATGCATACATCTCAAGAGTAGCCGACAGAAGTCGCGAATAGAGTAGTAGCACTCCTTAGCTTTGGCCATGGCCGCCATTGTGGGCGCGAATTTTTTATGAATAGGAAAAAGAATGGATGACGTTGTGTTACGTAACACTGCCATTACTTTATCCAACTTTGATCTCGCGCTATAGCGGCCCACCCATTCGCCGAAATTCCGTGAGCCAAGCTATAACGAGCGTGGCGATACACTCATACAGTTTTTTATAAGGCTTAGAGGCTTAGGTTATTTTTACACACAATCCATAGGGATTTGTGTGTATTACGATCACCTACTGTGTAGCCGCCGCCGTACACACGATTATGCCGTACACACGATTGCTCGCGGTACGTTAGTGGTACAAAGGCGATTGATATCTCAATCGGTAGGCACTATTATAGCCTCGACGGGATTTTCATAATTTTTGGGATCGGGGTCCCGGAAGTGGGGTATTTGCCCATTTAAGTGATTTTTGCCGATTTTCGTCTTAAAATGTACGTACTTTTTTAAAATTGAGATTGTATTGTTTGAATATTATATTTTTAGTTGGTACTGATCATTTTTGAACTACGATTTCAGTTGCACTAAGAATTTTTATTTTTAGTGAGATTTTTGGCCAATTCGCGGGACCCCACAACCCGCGTACGCACTATTGTCATATTTGAATTTCGTGCCAATTGATACAGGCGTAGAGCTCGTCGTTTGGATACGAAATATCCGTTTTATTTGTATTTATCCATAGCCGAAAACTATCCGAATAAAAACTTATAACCGCGAATAATATCCATAAATAATAAATAACCGAAATTTTTATGAATAATTTAAATTTTTGCGGTTACTTTATCCGCCGAAGTCTATAAAGGCGCCATAGTGCTTTTCTTTTACGAACCTTGTAAAGGCGCCATCTAACTCGTTCGCGTTTCGCTACTTTATTTCCAAAAACTGGTAACTCGAAAAATTCGTTTTCCCTAAAAATTAATTTAAATTAACGTGCTCACGTTTCGCTACCTTATTTCCAAACCCAGGTAACTCGAAAAATTCGTTTTCCCTAAAAATTAATTTAAATTAACGTGCTCACGTTTCTCTACCTTATTTCCAAAACCAGGTAACTCGAAAAATATGTTTTCGATAAAATTCCTCTTGGGTTTAAAAGTTAAAGTACAAAATGATTGGAAATTTGTTCAAATATAAATTAAATATTTGAAATATAGTTAATACATTCGGGGGGATTGTGTGTACTTAAATTTCCGGGATACCTTGTTTCATATAAAACTAATATTCCGCTATGGGTGCTCATACAGATATCTTTTGCTTGTAGGTTAACATAGAAACTTCCACGAATGGGTTGGTCGCTATAGCGCGAGATCATAGTTGGCCGTGCTCTATCGGACTGCTTTTCGTTGGACTACTCTGTATATTTTCCCAATGAAATATGACATGTATATTATGTAGTTTCCCGTTGCAATATATTTTCTACAAGTTTTATAAGAATAATGAACACGGTTGAAGAGGTAAAAAATACCAACAACGTTCGAGGAAACAAATATATTTATTTATGAAATTAAACCGATACGCGGTACTTCGGCCGATAGTCAAGACTTAACCATAGATATAGGAAACTTATATAAAGGTCTAGATAAAATATTTCAAAGGGAGTGAATACGTAGGTGACAGCTAGCAGAAACGCGTAATTTCTGCAGGCTATCCTTATAAGGCGCTATCTATCGGTAAGAAAGCTCGTGCTATCGTCGCGAGAGCCATTGTCTCCTGCTTAAAAACTATACTAAAAGTCACCAACAGATGGTGTCTAAAGACTACGGCCTGCGGAAAGGTCTAGAACTTAGTACTAAAATGCTAAGAGAGCTCGCACTCTTGGTCACGTGCCTTCCTCGGTGTCTGCTAGGTGTCAATTCCGTATTTTATGTTAGGCTTAGACGCCTCGAAATTTATCTAGACCTTTATATACATTTCTTATATTTATGGTCTTAACTTGCACCTTCGCCTTAAAGGCCTAAATAACGGAATGTTTTAAAAATAAAAACACGCGACGCGAGAAAATAAAAACGCGTCACACAAAACATTAGCAATATCCGGAGGTTGACACTTATCTCGTAAGATAAATATTATATATTTATGACAGAAATCCTTTTGAAGTCGGATAAAAATTAACTTCATTAACCTTTCTTACCTGAAATTAAATATTCTTATTTAGAAGTTATAAGCAGCTGCATTTCAGAACATCCAATAAAATGTCGGGCCGCCACCTGGTGATGAAACTTGTAAGTAACTTGGCCTGACCTCGCCCGCGAAATTTAAAAATTGTAAAAAACACGTTGACTCAAACAAGCGCTATTTATTGCGTTTCTTTTATTTAAATTCCTACACTGGTTATGAAAATAAATTATTTCACATAGTTTTCTTCCTATGTCCAAAAAAATATAAAATGTACTTTAAAGAGAAATGGACGTTGAAATCTTAATTTAACGCGTAATAACTAACTTCCTGTGGAAATAATTTTACCAATTTAGTTTTATTGGTAAAGTTTTACAAAAGTTCGAAATTACACGTAAAACAATCGCTGTGTTTATGGCATCTCCGCAACTACAATTGTAGGTTCAAAAAACCCTCAAAGTACAAATACTTTTCACACGTAAATCAAACTATGGGTGGATAAAACGAAAAATCTGGAAGGACTAAAACAATATTTACACCATTTATAATTCTTTCAATTTAAATTTGAAATATAAGCATCTTTTTTTTCTCCCTCATCTTTTGTAATTTATTTTTCGTATGTACATATTTAACGTAATAGCTCAATAAACTAATTTAAAACGAAAACCCAATTCACACGCACTCCTTGAATGTGAATAACGTCAGACAATTTTTATTCCTTTTTTTTTCACTTAAAGGGTTTTCATTTTAATAATAAAATTATCCTTCCGTTTTCAACGTTTACTTAATAAAAATTGGACCACATTTTTCTATATATATTCGGGAATATATAAAGTTTTGTAAAAGATTCAAAAATTGTACATAGAAATTTCTCGATTTAAAATGATGACCGAATGGATAGTCGGTCTGGAATATTGAATTTTTTTTTATGAATGGAAAATTTTGTTCCGTTTAAGAAATGGAATATGGGGAAAAGGTTTCCTTTTAAAGTGGTTTTTTAACTTGTTTTATTTTAGCTTATCTCTTTGACTTGAAGAAACCGTGGAATACCCCTTTTTTCTTCCCTTTCTTTTCGTTCGAGTAAAGTTCGCCCTCGGAAGACCCATCCGAAGATGGTGTCCTATGCCTCATATCTAACGTGCCAGAGTTCTTAGTGTGGTATCCACCAGGAGGCATTGTTTTAGGTGGTAGAGACATGTGTCTTACAACATTGGCTTGCGATGGCATTCCTTTCTGGTCTTGATAAGACTGCAAAAAACAGATGGTCATATCAGTTAAGTACGGTTTTAACTAGGGCCAAACCGAAACGCCAGAGAGCGTCGACGGGAGAAATCGATGTTAGGCGTGAAGAGATGTTTCACAAGGCCAAAAAGTCACGATGGCAACTAGGAGCAACAAACACAACACCCCACACAAGGAGAACGCAATCCGTCAAAAGTCGTGGATTTTCTTGTGTACATTTTTCATTAGCTAGACGCTTTAGCGCCTGCTGCCGTCGGAAGGGGAAAATTCGGAAATTGTCTTCCCCCCCACCCGTAAAACGTTCAGCCTAAAGGCTCGTGACGCTCGTCCAATGAAATACGTACACAACCCTTCGTTAGCGTGTTTAAAGGCTAGCTGCGTTCTCCTTGTGTTTGTTGCTCGTAGATGGCAAGGTTCACCACGAAAAATATCGCATTATGGGCCACATAACAGTTTTAATTATATGGTGGGGCTACAGAATCGGGAAATTTTGGAAGCGGGAAGGTATGTCTGAGTCGCGTGATGGAAGGGAAGGAGCTAACTGAAATTTGGCATGAATTTTCAAACGATTTTGTGGCCGTTTAAGCCTAATTCGTTTTTTTGCGTCGCTCGCCGTCGCGTCGTTTTCACTTTTGCGAAAATCAACATTTACTCAAAAGATAGGACGTTGAAAGAAATACTAACCTGTCTAAAAGAGGCGTTTTCTCGGCTTCCTTGGTTCTGACGGTAAACTGGAGGAAGTAATTAAGAATTATTTAAGTATGTGTATAAATTAAGCGCTTTTCAACTAACATTAAGCCAAACAAGCATATTGGGAGTAGATAATGAAATGTACACTCACGCTGTCTTTCTTGTTCATTATCGGAGGCAAATTTTAAATCGTCGTCAGATTCTTCCACTCTGGTCTTACCTCGATTAGGCGGAGGGTTGTCGGGGAGGGGAGGTGGCGATGCGGGGTTAATTGGTACTGCTTCTAGTTAAGGGGTTTAATGGTAAATTAGAGTTAATCGCAAATAAAAATAAAATTCCGCAAAACAAACTTAAAAAAGCCCAGTAATTATATCACCAAGTGTTTTGGAATTTCTTCTCAAGCTAATTGTTACTGAATTAAGCGTGAAAACTTAATAATCTTTAAATTTATGGTCTTACTTTCGTAAGGCACAGAATCTTCGGGTAATGTCGAATCTCCGTTGTTGACTGTTCCCCCGTTGTTGACGCCATTTTGGTGGTTTCCAGACGCGTAATTAGAACCTCCTTCCGGGGAGCTCCCTGGAGTGTAGACGGGTGCTGGTCTCGTGGGTGACGTCTGGAATTGTTGTATCCTAGACTTGACGGAAACCCGGTTGTCGAATGGAACCGGTTCGGAAGATCCACGATTGAGTGGCGCCCGAGGAGGAATAGGAGGCTTTGAAGAATTATATACTTCGTCAGACGCCGAGTTGAAGTTGGTAGAAGAATTGTTGGGACTATGTTGATTTCCTCCATCCGGATACTTCGATATCCCCGAGTTGCGATGCGATTCCGGGGAAGATGTTCGACTAGACGCGCTAGACGTGGCATTACCCGTCACTTCCGGCATATCGGGTGCTGCCCAAGTGTTGCGCCCTTTTGAGTGAAAATAAAAATGTTTCGAATATATTTCTATTAGTTTAAAAATGACACGTTCTTACCTTTCATATGAGCATCGTAGCTCAGTAGCTGCATACTAGGAGGTAGGGAAGCGTGAAAAGTTATTTTATCCAACCATTCTTGCAAGTGTTTCTCGTCAGATGCCATGAACAGGAATTCAGCCCCGTCCGATAACTGCACTCGGAAAACGTTCTTTTTCTTGGTATAGTCTAAAGCCCTGGAACATTTCGCCTGAAGTAAATTTACTGGTGGAGCCGCCGCCACGTTGTCAATGAAGCCATCTTTATCTTTGAAGAAACACAGAAGTTGGCCACATAAAACTGTATAGTAAGTCTTCCAAGACCTGATAGTCGCTCTTTTGCTTCCGCTTTGCAGTTCTTGTTTACGATCTAGGAAGCCTTCAATGTCCACCGGAGGAAGGTCGTCCATCGAACGAGGCCTGTTATGTCCCGAAGCAGCTTGGTTGGCTCGCCTCCTGGTGGTGAAACTAGGCGTTCTCTTCGGTTTCTTAGTTCTTTCATCCAACTTAAAGCTTTCCGATCTCTTGATACCCAGCAGATTCTCCTTCTTACTAGGAGTCAAACTTTCAACCCTCATAGAACCGACCCTCATCATGGGCGTTAATGGTTTATCACTGGAGTCGTTCAAAGACTTCTGGCTGGCGGCCCTGAACATCATTCCGTGCGGACGAATCTCGGGAACTTCCGTTTTGCTGTCACCATTGGTAATCTCCATATCGTCGCTAGATTTGAAAACAATTTCTTGAGTGCGGCGTCTTTCGTCCTCCCTTTTCCTTTCTTGCAAGATTCTTTGCTGTTCTTTCTTTTTCATGGCGTCGACTCTTTCTTGTTCTCTTCTTGACACCTCCTGTTTCTTCTGTTCCTCTTCCTCCAATTTCAATTTCCTGAAGGCCTCTTCAAGTTTGGTGATCCTTTTGAGGGCGTTGAACTTGTCCTCTTGGGACTCTATTGTTTTTTGGAAATCTTCGTGTTTCCTAATCATTTCCTCGACGGTGGTTATGGACTCTCCGTAGTACTTGTCTTTCAAAATACCCTCTCTACTTTGAATCCAAGCCTCTAGCTGATCGGCGTCTCGTTTAAATAGTTGAGTATCCAAACTCTGTTCGTAAAGTAGCTGCCGCTTTTTCCACGTCTGCAAAAGATTCTCGATCGCCCGATCCAGCCTTTGAACTTTTTCTCTAATTTCGTCAGCCATAAAATGACCACCGGCGATCAAAGCTTCGCCCTGATCATGGAATTTAGTAAACGCGTCCAATCGCGTGTCAATTTCCGCCTTGTACTCTTTGTGCCTATCCAACAACGCCTCCGCCGCGGCCACATCCTGGCCAAGGTCGCTCGAAGTAATTATGGCCATAGTTTCGTTGGCCCAAGCCATCAGTTCCCGGTATTCGTCAAAGTACGCTTGAAGTTTTTCGGCTTGACTTAGCCTATTATTTCTTGAAGCGGAATTTTCCAGCAGTTGATTCCACGTTTCTGACACTTCTTCGTGTTTGGCGTCGATGTGTTCTCTGGCGTCGGGGAACTGCGTGGCCAAACGACGGGCTTCTTCCACCAACATGACCACTTGCTCTTTAACGGCAGCTAGATCGCGTTCGAATCCTTCGTGATGTCTCATTAGAGCCTGAATACTTTCGAGATCCTGACCATAATCTTCGTTCAGCAGCGTGGATTGTTTCTCGTGAATCCAGCAGATGGTTTCGTCGGCGCTTCGATCGAAAGTGTGTACTTGTTTAGCTCCCATCAGGGCGTCTTGACGAGAGTGGGTAATATCGTTTAAATTTTTCCAAAATTTCGATATCTCCGCGCTTTTAGCTTTGATTGAATCGGACTGCGGATGATTCTCGTTGATTAACGATTTAGCCGTGTTTTTAATAACGGTAACTCTGTCTTCGTTCGACTGCAAGGAGTTTGTGAATGCTTCGAACTTCTGAATGAGAATTTCTACATGCTCCACGTCTTTTCCGTAGTCTTCCGAACTAGCCACGATCATTTGGTCTTGAATCCACGTCGAGACTTCGTCGCATTCTCTCAAGAACGCGAAGAGTTTCTTACTCTCAATGAGCTTACGTTCGCGTTCGTCAACTAGAACTTGCAGTTCTTGATAATGAGCTTCCACTTCAGCTTGCTTCACTCTAATATTCTCCCCGTCAAAATGTCCTCTTTCGATTAAGCCTTGACTGAGTTTGGAAAGTTTCAAAATGTTACTTTGGAAGTTGCTTATGTCTCTGTCTAAGCCATCTAATTTCTTCATCAAGGATTGCACCGAATCTTCGTCTCTTCCCAGGTCGCTACTCAATAAAGCCGGTCTCTTTTCTTTCATCCAGGATTCTGCCTCGCTGGCTTCGGAATAAAACGTCTGCGATTCTACAGCGTCTAAAAGCCTCAGTCGACGAACACTGGCCATGTCCTTCAGCCCTTGTAGTTGACCTTGAAGTTCTTGAAGTTTGGTTTCGACGATGTTGGTCGCGTAATGATTACTTCTGATCATCTGACGTCCTTTGCTAGTAACGGTGGCGATAAGTGGTTCGTGAGAATGAACTTCCGATTCCAAAGCGACGTGTTTCTTTTGCAAGTTCTGCACGGAGTGCAGACTAGTTCCGAGCTCGGTGGATGAAGCCATCGGTTCCTTCTCTTTAATCCACAAGATTTCGTCTTCAATATCTCTGTAGAACTGATAAAGTAGGAGTGCGTCTTCTAAGTTCTCCCTCCGAATCTGCATGGGTTCGTGGAGCGTTTGATATCGGTTTACGAGAGCGAGAGACCTTTCTTGAATTTCGTCTTTCATGAAATGATCGCAAGTTTGGAAGCTCGCGGCCAAGTCCTTCACTTGCTCTAGATTTTCTGCGTGATTGTTAATGTCAGTCTCTAGCTGCTGGTGTTTCTTCAGGAGATTTTGTACCGACGTTAAGTCTTTTCCGTGATCTTCGCTTTGAAGCTGATTTTCGACGTCATCCATCCAGTGATCCAAGTCGTCGAACATTCGGGTCACCAACAAAGCTTGATAGGCGTCTTGAAGGCGTTCTTTCTTCAACTTGGTGTTATCTTGAAGTTGTTGCCATAGGGCTTCCAGCTCCTGAATTTTAGTTTGAATTTCCATGGAAGCGAAATGGCCGGCACCGATCAGTTTCTCACCTTCGTTAAGTACGGCGTCGACTCTACCCTTGTTAGCGGACAGTTCAGCGTCGAAAGCGGTGTGCTTTTGGATTTTGGTCAACAGATTAGTCGGATCTCTGTACGATTCGTCAGTGGCGACCTGCATTTTTTCGTGAATCCATCCCACAACTTCGTAAATGTTCCTCAAGAACTGTTGCAACTGTTTCGATTCTTGGAGTTTTCTCTTTCGAATCAACGCCCCTTCTTTTAGACGATCTCGTCTTTGGGCGATTGCCGCGCAGCGAGCTTGTATAGCTGCACTATCGTAGTGTTTAGCAGCCACTAACGCCATCGACGATGACTCGAACTGTTCTATACGATCTGCTTGGGCGACCATCGTTTTCTCAAAGTTTTCGTGTTTCCTCAACAAAGTTTCCACACTACTCATCGAATCCTAAATAAATATACGGCAGACATGAAATTATGAGCTACCGCAACTATGCTGTATAAACTACGCAAGACAAAAGTATTTAAGGTATATCGACTTACTCCAAGATCTTCATTATTAAGGAACGCTTCTTTGGACGCCAACCAGGAATCGCATTGTTCAGCCTGTTCTTTAAAGACTTGAAGTTCGAGACATTGCGTCAGTTGATGTTTTCTAGCTTCCCAAGCTTGTGTTAAAGTCATTCTCATTTCTTCCAATTGTAATAGGGTCTCTTCGAGAATGTCTTTCGCTTTATGTTTCTGTTGCAAAAGAGCGTGACCGTATTCCTTCAAAGAACGGAACACTTCTTGTCGACCGTCGATCTCAGCCTTCCTTTCCTCATGAAGTTGAAGCATGCTTTGAGCCTCAGGAATATTCGACGCCAGTTCTCCAGACGTCATACGTTTAATCATGTCCGACACCCAAAGTTCGAGTTCCTTGTGATTGGACAAGAATTTGTGTAAAGTATAGGCACTCGATAGCTGCTGTTTCTTAGTTTGACACAAATTCGTTAATCTTCTCCAATTGTCCTGCACTTGGTTAACCTTCTTCCGAATTGGAGATGATAGTTCGGGATATTTCTGCACGAGTTTCTTCGTGTCTGAATCGTGGTCCTTCAGTTTCCTTTCAATCGCCGCGATTTCCAACTCGGTCGTTTCTTGCTTTCTTTGTAGGGCTTCGACAGTTTGCAAATTCTTGGATTCGTCTTCAATGGACAACGACGATACTTTTTCATTAATTCTGTCGTCTGTGTCATCCACGTCCCTGTTGAAGGCGTGAATTTCAGAGGCGGCTGCCAATTTCTCCCTGTACTGTTCTAAAGCTCCTTGGAGAGATTTCCATCTAAAAATTAGGGGAAAATGTTACACCGCTATTAATAATAAAAAATGTTAGGCAGCCTTACTTGTTAATTAAATCGTCCCGCCTCTGCTGAAGCGACCTTGTATCGGAACGCCCTTGTCGAATAACTTTATCGGCCAAGGCATTTACATTCTTAATTCTAGTTTCATCCACTCGCATATCAGAATCTACGTCATTCAATTTACGTTGTAGGGAGAGACAATGTTCATAGTCTTCGCCAGTCTCCCCAGCTTGGACCATCATTTCCTTATCTCTGATCCAAGCTAATATCTGCTCAGATTGATTGTTAAATTCCAGAATGTCTTGGGCTTCTTCCAAACCACGACCTCTACTGGCAGAGGCGTCTAAGAGTTGGTTCCATTTGCCCAGAAGGTGCTCGAGTTGGCTGTGAATTTCTGGAGCGGCTTCGTGGCGTTTTGCTAAAAGTCTTTCTCCAGTTTCCTTAATTCCAATAATGCTGTCCTTGTGAGCGGTTAATTCCGCTTTGAACGCTTGATGCTTCTGGAGTTTCTTCATCTTATCTTCGAGAGACGTCACTTCCGCCTTAGCTTCTTCCACATCGAGGTTCATTTTCTTATCATTTATCCAAGTTTCAGCTTCACCAGCGTCTCTTCTGAATTGGGCATACATTAGCGCGTCAGCTAGACGTTGTTTTCTATTTCGGCTCATCTCTTTCACTTTGTTCCTTCTGCTCGTTACTTCGTCGATTCTACTCCTAATTAGGTCACTTGCAAAGTGATTTTGCTGAATCAGTTTGGTGCCCTGGTCCTGAAGAGTTGAAAGCTGAAATTTTCACAAAAATGGATTCAATACACGAGACATAAGTGGTGAAACCTAGTCAAAGTAAAAATACCTTTTCATCTTGAGCATTCATTAGTTTCTCGAATTCTTCATGTTTCTTGGCTTGAATGGCCACTTCTTCGACAGTCGTTCCTACGTCAAAGTTTCCCAAGTAAACTTCTTGTTGACTACTCAATGTATCCAACTGCTTAGCATCTCTCTGGAACCATTGCAAGCTTTCCAATTGATCAAAATAGTCCTTTTTCCTTTGCCAGGCTTGATGAAGGTTTTCTCGAACTAACAACAACTGCTGAATCTTGTCGTTTATTTCTACACTGGCGTAGTGTTGAGCGTCGATCAAGTTTTGACCCTCTTCCATGACAGCGCTAAAAGTATCTTCCCTCGCTTCAATCTCAGCTTTTAGTCGGTCGTGTTCGACTTTAAGCATCTGCGCCGCGGCGACATCCCGAACTCTTTCTTCAGTTTGCAATAAGGAGCACACACCGGAAGCCCATGTTTCCAAATCTCGAGCTTGCGACAACAGCTTTTGCAGCTGAAGGGACGCGTCTAGCTCGTTGTGACGTTGACTGCAGCGTTCTTGCAATGTATTCCAGTTCTCAACAATAATGTTTTGCTGTTCTTGGATGTGTTCGGCGTTTCCTCCAGGGTAAGCAGTTTGCAATCTAACACTGTCGTCCACTATTACCTGAAGCTGAGCTTCGAGGGCAACTAAATCGTTTTCAAAGCCATCGTGCTTCCTTATTAAACTCTGCACAGAGCGAAGATCTTTGCCAAGCTCACTCTGAATGCTGGAATACTTCTCTTGGATTCGGAACTGAGCGTCAGAGACATCTCTATTGAATCGATGTATTTCGCCAGCCGCTTGAAGTTTTTGGTCCCTAGCTTTGATATGCTCCAGCAGTTGATGCCAAGCGAGTCTGGTTAAGAGTCAAATTTTAATCCTAAGATTAAGCCTAAATCTTTACGCATTATTTATAATAATTACCTCAACTGCTCTTGCCTCTTTTCAATTTCACCAGAGTAAGGGCTATCGGCAGAAATAAGTTTTTTGCTGAGGTCTTCGATTTGGGTGAACCTATCAAGCCCGGATTCAACTCTGTGGCGGAAGTCGTTGAACTTACTCTGAATAACAAGTAAATGTTCGTAATCTTGGCCATAATCGTCAGACATGGCACTCTGCATTTCTTCATTGATCCATTGCTCAAACTCGTCAGACTCTCGGAAATATTCGTGCTGGTTTTTAATTTCCATCAGCTTCTGACGCCTAACGTTGGCCAATTTTTGCAGATTTCTCAAGCCTTGATTGATCAATTGCTTTAAAATGTACAGGGAATATTAACCAAGGTCGAAAATGCCATAAAACCTTCCTAACCATTCTATTGCTGATAACTTTAGTGTCAGGGTGGCTGTCATCTATCATTTTCTGAGCCTGTGTTCCTATTTCCGTCACCAGACCAGAATAGGTATCTATTTCCAATTCCAATGCTTTGTGTTTCGTCAGAAGTTTAATCGAAGCGTCTTCATCCTTTCCATAATCGTTACTGGACACCATGTCAGTTTTCTCATTCATCCAAAGCTCAACTTCATTGGCTTCAGAGAAGAACTAAATGAGGGGGAATTTTGTAAAGCAAATATTAACAGAATGATTAAGGGTAGGGTTTAGCTTACGTGTTGAGCTTTGAGGGACAAATCAAGCTTCTTTTTCCTTTCAGCCGCCTGATCATTTAACTCCTGCCATTTGTCTTTCAATTCCTCCAATTTATCTTTGACTAAATCTTTGGCGAAATGACGCTGATTTACCAATGTTTCGCCGTTTGAGACTGTTTTATCAATCATGGGCTGGTGACCTTCAATTTCTCTTTCCAATTTCTGCGAAAGAATCGTACGTCATAAATTGCCCTAGAATTACCGCGAATCAAAAATTTGTTAATTACTTGATGTTTCTTGTAGAGATTTTGAGAATCAAAGAGACTCTGTCCATAATCGGTGGAAGTCGCTAATGGCCAATGCTCGCGAATCCACTGTAGTTCTGTATCAACCTCGAAGTTGAATTGGTGCAGTTTGAGGGATTCTTCAAGTTTATGTCGCCTTTCTTTTGCAGGCCCCTTTAGTTTCGCTAACCTTTCATTCACGCCTTTGGTTGCTTTGAGAATATTGGGTGCGTCAAAATGCCCCTGTTGGGCCATATCTTTGCCCAACTTCGACAAATCGTCCACCTTAGTTTCCCAAGTGGCAATTTCATTCTCCAACACTTGGTGTTTCACCATAAGGTCTTTGACGCTACGAAGGTCGTTCCCAATATCGTCTGAGGATAGGGCGTTTTGTAATTCCTCCAGTTTAGTTCTGGCATCTTCCAAAGTTCTATTGTAGGTGTGTTGGGCGACTGCTTGACGAAGCTTGTGGCCTTTATCAATTGTTAAAGATCTCAGTTCTTCCCACTGCTTATTTAGCTTTTCTAAGAGGTTCTGCACGTCTTGGGTGGCGTAATGGTTGTCCAACATCAATCCTTTACCAGTCTAAGTACGAATTTATTTTGTTAGGTTCAATATTTAAGATACATAACAGTCGCCAGTTAACTTACATCATTGATAACTAGAATTCTTGCTTCATTGGCCTTAAGTTCAGCTTCAAAGGCTTCGTGTTTCTGCAGTTTCCTTTCCAAATTAGTTAGATCCCTGTAAGACTCATCAGCGGCAGTTTTTAGCTTCTCTTGAATCCATGCTGACACTTCATCCGCTTCGGCTTTGAATTCTTGAAATAAATGGGACGCGAGCAGCAATCCCTTCCTCTGAAGAGCTTTATCTTTGACCACTTGGCGTCTGGCCAAAACCTGGCGACGGCGTTCGTCAATGCTAAGAAAACGTAATAGTCAAGTATTATTCTTGATAGTTTTGTCATTTAGTAAAACACTCACTATTGGCTTTCATAATGCCTGGCGATAATCAACTTGTCCGCCATTTCACTGAAAGACTTCAAACGATCATGTTGAGCGACTAGTGTATTGATAAAATTCTCGTGTCGTTTGAGCAATCCTTCGACGTCATCCAAGGTCGTCTGTGGATCAAACACAAATTAAATAACGTTCTAATGGATGGTCCGAATCCGTCAGTCTTACCCCTAAAGCGGCATAGTCCAAGAAGGCATCGTGACTATTTGTGATGCTGTCGATCTGGTCAGCTTCCCTGTTAAATAACTGCAAGTCCATGCACTGTCTTAGCCAGTCGCCTTTTTCAGTCCATCCCCGATGGATCGCGTCTTGTTCCTCTTGTAGCTGAAATAATGTGGCCTCCACTTCTTTGGATTCTGGACTTTGCTGTTTTAAAAGTTTGGCACCTAACTCCTGAATATCTGAAAACCTAGAAAACACGGTTTGCAGACACGTAAGTTAATTTCTCTAGAGAAATGACTGAATGAAATGGACATACTCGTCTTGATGGGCTTTAATATCATCTTCTAATTCCCCGTGGTCTTTCAAGAGATTCTCGGCAGTCACCACATCGCGGGCTGGTTCGTCATTATTTAGGGCTTGTTTCACCTCACTAACCCAAGCTAACAGACTTTTGGTTCCGTTTCGGAATATTTGCAATCCCAAGGACTCATCCAGTCTGCTTCTTCTTTCAGCCGCTTTTGCCTATGCAAATAAAAGGATTTTTTTTATTATTATAAAACCAGGAGTCTCAAATGAAAGAGAAAGAAACCTTACTTTAACAGTATCCCAAAGCTCTTGGAGTTCTTTTTGTCTAGCTGTGACGTTCTTACGTTCAGAAGGATAGGATGCTTTAACACTATACAATTGATTTGGTAATTATTAAAAAAGTCCAAATTGATAATAGTCATTACCAAAACTTACGAATCTGCCAAAAGATTGACCCTGTTGAATTTTTCTTCAACTGGAGCTAGTTCCCTTTCCAAATTCTATGGATTATAGTGATCGAAATTAGTATTATTTCGGTATAACCACAAAACTCTATTAAACCGTGGTTAATACGAACTTGATGTTTTCTTTGAAGAGCTTGAACGGTTTTCATGTCTCTGCCAATTTCATCAGAGTCCATTTTTACTACTTTTTCCATCATCCAATCGCGTGCTTCGTCGCAAGTTCTATTAAACAACTCAACCCTGGTAAACAATGAAAATTTAAGTTCATCTGGCCACTGTTAATATATTCTTTCAATTCGATAATGCATACCCTGTAGCTCCTTCAAGGCTTCTTTCTTTCTCAGTCTTTAATTTATTCAGCCTGTTATAACGATCGTGGATCTGTTTCTGCCTCGCCTTAATGGCTGGTAACTGACTATGTTTATTAACGGTAAAGTCTTCGACCAACGCGTCAATGTTCGCTATTCTTTTACTACTGGCGGATAAGTCGGTGAGGAAATTCTGGATATGTGCAAAACAATTTGTTAGAATTCAATAGGAAACGGGACCACATCAGTTCAGACGGATCGCTACCAACCTCAAACTTCTTCTTCATAACTTCCACACTTTCAGTTGGATCGTGAGTGGTTAGCATCTTTTCTTTATCTTTCATCCAGTTTTCAAAATCGTCGCATTCACTGTAAAAGCCAAACAAGTTGATCGAATCATCCAAAAACAGCCTTCGTTCCTGAGAATGGTGAATTAGCTTGTTGTATGTAGCGTTAATGGCTTTTTGTCTTTGCTCAACCGATTCGCTTTCGGGTTTGCTGTTGGATCTTTTAAGCGGTTTTCCTTTGACTTCGGAACGACTAGGAGACGTTTTGGCAGCGACCGCCTTCTTTTTACGAACGATTTGGGGTTTCATGACAGTTTCCTTGACGCGCTTCTTCTCTGGAACTTTGACTGTCCGTTTGGTAACTTTCTTTACAATTTTGGGTTCGACCTCCCTGACGTAAGATGCGGGAATGAAACCGTCTTTGTTGTCTCCTTTTCGAACTTGCCACCAATCGTTATTAGTCTTTTGAAGTAAAATCATTACCTCCCCCTTTTGCATTTCCATTCCTTGTCCGCTAAACGAGTACAACGCTTTGACTTGAGGTACTGGTCGGTCTTCAACTAGGTCTTGAACGACATCGCGTTGGACGACTTTCTCAACCCACTCTTCAACCGGAACCATCACCACTTCTTCCACCCATTCCTCTGGTTCTGGTTCTTCAGGGACTGCTTCGAATATCTATAGAATAGGACGAATACTGTTACTATTTCTTCGCAGCCCAGATAAATAATAAGTTAATACTTACGTTGATGTCGGCTATTCCCGATTTGATCATATTATCCGCTTGCTCGTTAAGCCTTTCGATGTCGTCACTATAAGCCTTAATTTCTTCGTCCAAACGACTGTGCCTTTGAAGCAAAGCTTGGGCGCTGGGTTCGTCCGAACCGTAATCGGTACTGGACACCAACGGCATTTTCTCCCGCATCCAAGATTCGGCTTCATTAGCGTCGGCGTGATACTGATGGGCTTCGATGATGTCCTCGAGTTGTTTTTGCTTCACCTTGGCCAGTTGGTGCAAGTGCTCCCAATTGGTGTTCAATTCCTCGATACGTTCTTTCACATCGGGACTTTGCGGGTGTTTCTGGGACAGCAGTTGTTCGCCGACCTTCATGACGCGTTGAGAGCGCGGCCAGCGAGTTCTCATTTCATCCTCCATACTCTTGTGCTTCTGTTGTTGAGACAGGGCGCCCAGCAAGTCTTTCCCGCCAACGACGGCTTTGCAAATACGTTGACTTTCGACCACCCAAGCGTCTTCTTCCTCGTGATCGCGGACAAATTGGTAATACACGCGGGATTCCTCCAACTTATCCCTTCGCATCTTTCCGTGTTGCTTCAGCGAATCGTACTCGTTGTTCAGGGTGTTCAGTTTCGATTGAAGAATGGGCGCTTCTTTGACGCCTTCTTTAATGAAAGGAACGGCGGCGTTGTTCAATTTCTTAATGGTCTCTCCCTGAGAAGTGATGTGGGCTTCCACCAGGCTATGTTTCTGCATTAAATCTTCGACTGATAACAAATGGCGCCCGTAATCGTCGGATAGAAGGCTTCCCTGTTGGGGGAAAAAAGAGGACATTTTAAGGAAAATCGCGTTTTTGGTCTGGGAGTCAAAAATGAAAATACCTTCATTTCTTTAATCTCATCCGTGATGGTATCAATTTCTCTCAGCATACTCATAAGCTTACTAAAATTCGTCAGGTTAAAACGGTGGTTCTTGAGCAATTCCAACAACTCGCGCCATTTTTCCAGTATTTCGCATTCTCTTTTCTTTATCTTCTCTTTGCCGTGGTAATTTTCTTTGACTAATTCGTCGGCCATCGCCGTCAAATTATGGAAACGTTCCTCCTACAATCGCAAGTATTAATTATCGTTAAGTACTTTAGATGAAGTAAGTAATTACTTACTCTAGCGAGAATGTCGGCGCTTATCGCTTCGTGTTTCTTGACGGTGGCTTCAACCTGCGACATGTTGGACCCGTACCTCGGATCCGATAGCACCTGAATCATTTCTTTGAGGTAATTTTCCCTCAGCACACTTTTGCGTTCGAATCGGTAGGCCAAGTTGGCCAACTTCTCCTGACGGACTAACTCCGCCCTTAAGGCGATTTCCCGGTGATGTTCCGCCTTTTCCAGAGAGTCCCAGGCCCTTTCGATATCGTGGGCTAATTTTCCCTCCGCGGGAATATACAGCGGTTGGCCAAGGGCTTTCTGTTTGGTCTGAATAGCGAATAGTAAGGCTTCGATATCGCTTCTTTCTTGGTATCTGCTCGAGATAAATACGGTATTAAGAATGTAACTAAATGTAAGTTAATAATTAAAATTCACAAATTTGTATGACCAAACATTTTTGGCGGTCTTCAAAGAAAGTCATTAGGCGCTAAAGGATGTATCTTAAACCGTAAATATCCACACCTAGATGACTGATATCTGTTTCTAACCATGATTATGTTTTATTTTGGGTAAAGAAAAAAAAACCTATTCCGCTAGACGCGTTCGCGACACAAAGCTATCAGATTTTCACGTTGAGGTACATCCATTAGGGAAGGTAGTTAGTTATTAAATGACTCCACACATAGCTATCATTTATTAAACGCGCTAACGGACACCACACTTATGGAAATATAATTATAGACTTATGACAGTATGTTCTAATGGACGGCTATCTTACTTTAGAGGTTTTTCAATGGTTCTATATTCTTTAAATTTGAGCAACTCCCTCTGAATCCCCTCTAAGGCGTTGGGAAAATCTCGATCGTTTAATTCGTGTATTTTCTGCTTAATCCAATCGAGAAGCGTAGTCGTGAAAGTTTCGTAGTTATTTTTCAGCTTATCGGACTCCATCATTTGAGCTACAATCTACGATACAAAAATGTATTTACACAAAAGTAGAATGGAATGAAACCTCATTAATCCGACTTACATTGGCGATTCTACGACCGCCTTTCATCTCGTTTTTCATCCTGGCAAAGGTGTGATAGTAGGAAGCCACGTAAGTAATGACCGACTTCTCGTCGGGTTTATTCGTGTCCACATCTAAACATTTAATCTTGTTAAGTTATGGAATTTGACTTGGACGATATTTGGCCCATACCGATAATTTACCGGATTAACGCACCCGATATGAAACGCGAAATTAAACCGTTTTTTGGTCTGTACCGATAATATTAAAATATAATTCCTGTAAAATATGTTTACCTGTACGCTAGCCAATATTAAATTAAACCGTATACCGATATTGAAACCGAGATGGAACGTAAAATCAAGAACTAAGCTAATCTATCAAACGAACCCCCTCTCCATTTTTTCAATTGTAAAGGGCCATCTAGTTTTCTATTTTATGAGAAAACATTCCATTCATCATAAATTGAAAATTTGTCGATCGATTCTCAATTATTGCATCGACATTTTTTTGTAATACGTCCCTAACAGATGGCGTTACGGTTTTAATCCAAATAGCGATTTTAAAGCTAGATTACATAGTACTTTTAGCTTTCGTAAATGGGTACGTTCTTGGTAAAATGTACGTTTTAAAAATGGCATTTAAAATATCAAAATCAGATAATATGAATTTATAGTCATAATCCTCAAAGAGATTATTCGAACATTGGTAATCGGCCACTCTTATTTGTAATATTGTTAATGTTATGGCATAATTTTTACGGCGGTCAATAACCCTCTCAAAAAAAGCGAAAAATAAATAACATAAACACCTTCGGCATCGAGAAGTCTGGGAATGCCCAACTCTCTTTGGGCAATGTCAAAGGCATTGTTGAGGTTGTCAATGTGGTTGTGAGGGACGAGAGCGTTGTAATCTAAAACGTCTGGACGGTGGGAATGAATCAACGCGTTGAAACCCAAGCCATTTCTCCAACTGACTGAAAAGTCTTGAATATTGACTCCTTGATAACTGTAATGGTTTGGTGCGAAGGGGTGGGTGGTTCAAAAAACGTGACGAGGAACAGATTAGAAATTCGCATCTCTGTTAAATATTCCTTCTACACTTTGTAATAGTAATCCCCCCCCTCCCTCTCCGATTATGCAAACAAGAAAAACGGTTATGTAAGGTCTTTCTCTATTGAAAATGAAAAGACCTATTATATTGGAGATTTGCATATTTTTAAAATGCTAAACAGGACTACTTCGTAACCTTACCCGGCTGTTTTTCGTTGGCACCATAAAAGTAAGGCATCTTTGGCCGACTTCTTTTCGCTGCTTTCGTTATCTTCGTCCTAAAAAGAAAGGTGATTTTTAAAAATTAAAATAAATAGAAAAGTAGAAAAACCACTTTTCCAACTACACTGTGTAGGGTTTTATGTTATCAAAAATTGCGAAAATATTTGGTAACTGTCAAACATTTAAGTGCACTTGAATCGTTTGCTTTAAAAAATGGTAAATGACATTTTTCCCAAAAATCTTAAAGTATTTTTTGAACTAAGCCACGGTTTATTACGTATACTTAAGTGAAAAGTTACTAAATAGTACAGTCAAGGGCAGGGTGTCGCTAGAGCTACGCGGAAATCAGTTTCCCCGCCTTTAAAGTACAAATTCGCTAATGTTCGTTATGTAATGTCATAAGGCACATGTCAAAAAAAAATATGAAATAAGCCTGCTAACCTTGAAAGTCTAGAAGCTTAGCTGTCAAAGTAGAAATGGAAAATGACGTAGAAACATACATATTTAACCTATTTCCATAAACGGCAGTGGCGTAACTAAGGTATCCAGGGCCCGCCCGCGAAATGTCATAAAGGGCCCTTCATTCTTCGGGTGGCTCGCACGGTAATCTCCGCGGCCCTCCCTACTCATTTTATAATATTATTCTTGCCAAAATAAAACACAAATATGTTAAGTGATACCACTCGAAAATTTACATATTTGCATAAATGTAGTCCTGACTAAAAATATTATTGTTAAACGTTTTCCGCGTAATATAACAAGACTGACAACAAACTCGATACAACATAAGCCCCCCAAAACTTGTATTCCAAATATGGCGGGAATATTTTTCTTAGTACAAATTCAGAAAACGTCCGAATATAACGACCAAAACAAATTCCCACTCGAATTGTTTATTTATTAATAAGTCTAGTCAAAAATAGTTTGCAAATTCGGTTTGTTGATTGGTTTACAATTTTACGCACCAGGTTTAATAACCTGTCACTCGCTTTAATACATAGCCAGCTGGTTGAGTAGCATCTCTCCGCGAACAGACTTTACGCGTATTAGCTCTCCTCTTGGTACCTTCTACAACAGACGACCTGACTCATCGAGGTTAAGTTCCCATCACGAAAAACGCGGTTTTAGCAGAGTTGCGAAACGAATACACTTACAACGTCGATTTCAATTTCTTGAATCTGGAACCTCAAAATGATGGTCCAAATCAGGCCCAAAATTAAACGTGGATTTCCATCGACTATGTCTTCAGCACCAATACTCTCCAGTCGAACCTAATGAAAAAGATCAATTACATTTACGAATACCGAAACAATATACACTGGTCAGCAACTACAAAACAATCGACCAAATCACAGATTTCTTACAGGGAAATAAACATTTAGAACGAAGCCATAAGAGGTTAAATTTTAATGCTTTTATTCATACTAGATGGCGCCAATTTACACCTTTTGACGGAAAAGAAAAAATACCGATTTATTAATATAGCAATATTCGAAGGTTCTACCAGAAGAGTATAATATATCTCTTACTAGACGAGTAATCGTATCCCTACCCTGCTAATGTTAATCGCAGGGGTGCGTCGTTAATCAAATGCTTTAGAGACGAAAACGACTCTGACGTAAACATAGTGCGGGAGCAAAGTAGAGTTTTTAAAACTATTACATCGGAAAAATGATTTTTTAATTAGTACATAGTGTAATTTGAACATTTTATATTGTTAGGATACTTCTTAAGAGATCTTATAAACTTCTGTTTATATTCATTAAAAATTCCGCATAAAAAAACAGAAAACCATATTTTTCGCGGTTTTGGGTAATTTAAAAATTTGTCTCTGACAGTTGGCGCCATCTATTAGAGTATTTAAAAATCGACCACTTTAAAGATCTTTTCCCTTCTCAAACGCGTATCAGTCCATAACGAGGCTTATTTTGCACATTATTTTTCAGACAATAAATTTGGCGGGGTGGTCGCTCGGTTTTGCGACTTCCGATTGGCGGCCGCGTTTCAACGAACCGTCTTCCCTATTCGTCACGGCCCCCTGGCGATGGTTCGGGGAAGCTCAAGATCAAAGAGACGCACGTAGGATGGCGACGGGACGAAAACAATAATAAGTTAATAAAAAAGAGCGCGATGAACCGAGTCTTTTTTTCAACTAGTTTTTCACATCCGTTTTACGTGATTGTACAACCTTCATGGTCATTTTCTACATTTAGGTCCCAACCGTTTAGCCGATACCACCAAAGACCGCCCTTTTCACCCAAAAAAAAAGCCCTCCTTATTTCAACCCAATGCTACCGATTTCTTTTACATTTTACGAGATCAGACCCCTCCGTACTTAAAACGTTACTGATTAGATGACCCTGAATCTTAACCTCACGATCTAACTCCTGCAACAGTTACCGCGCGAGAGTAAACGATTTTACAGAAAATTTGAGTCGAGAAAAAGCTAAAGTTGAATATATCATTTGGAATTTTTTCGAGAAAAAAACTTGATTTTTCCCGTTCTTCCAGTACATAAAAAAACAGAATATCTCCGAAATTAATCTTAATAAATTACTAAGAGTTAAGGTAGGGTTTATTATTGAAGCGACTTAATCATTTCGTACGAGTTTATTTGGAAATTTAAGGTTTAATTTGGCGAACATTTTGGAAAATTGCTTTAGACGTATGAACAAGGCGACTTAAAAACTTACTTTAGTGTGTAGAAACGCCAAAGATTTATTGACGTTTTCGATTTTGTGAACGCGCATGCGTCCATGATTTGGCTTTCCCAATTTTTCCCCCGAAATAATCTCCAAAAGTTTCAGAAGCTTTCTACCATCTGCCAAATCGGTGAACAAATCTTCAACCTCCAAACGGGCCTAAAAATACACAAAAATATACAAAAATTAGAGAAAAATTATCAATATTATATTATATTATTGGAAGAATAAAAAAATGAGGTGTTTCTTTAAAAAGATGTTTTACTTAAATTAAAATTCCGTACCAAAATTATTATTTGTTGATATCTCGAGCTAAAAGTATGATAAATTTTCTATGCTTAAAAATAAAATGAAAAATATTTGTTTTTATGTAATTTTAGTTAAATTCCTTCGATCACGTAATAATTTAATGGAATTTAGGAATTATTTTCGGAAAATGTCTTTCTCGGTGGAATGAAATTAACAGATTATGTTATCTGAAAGGGGTAGGTACATTTGTTCGAATTTCATTCGTCCGAACCGCCGAAATAACAAATGTTTCAATTGTTCGAATTGGACAACTTGTTTGTTTCATTCGTCCGAATCGGTAGCATTACTTGTCCGAATTCTGTCGCTAAATTAGTATTTCTTATTGTTTTTTTTTGTCCGGATTTTTTTAGTGCAAGAATTAAAAATAAAAAACTACATTGTAAATATCGTTGTTTCTTAATAAGTGGGAATAGTTCTTTTTATAAAATAACCTTGGCCATCTTGTTGAAATGTTGCCTCCCCGCTTCAGCTGTGGATCCGTTTTCTCTCCCACTAAAGAGTTTATGAACTCATTCTTAGGCATTGGCTGAACTATTCCAGGGCAACATTTCAACAAGTTGGGCAAGCGTAAAGACATTTTATAAAATCAACTATTGCGTTGAATGTTGTGGATATTTTAGGTTAGGTTAGGTTAGGTTAGGTTCACGTTAATGTTACTATTTTCTTATATTCATAATATTTAAAAAAAAACCAACCAATTCCTAATGTTCGAAAAAACGGACAAACGATTATTCGAACAAATGAAATTCGCCAGTAAAGTTAACATAAATTGAACGACTAAATCACCAACAAAATGTGTGATAAATTTTTCGGGCAAATGAAGTAAGTTTTCGGACATACGATCCTGTTTTCCGGCATTCGGACATTTGTACCACCGTTCGGACGAATGAAATTCGAACAAATGTACCAAAATCATCTGAAAAGGCCATTTCACGGAAATAAATCTTTAAGAAGAATAAAATTGAAAGTGCTTAAATCGTACAATTATATGATAACTTGGCGCGAGAAATCCAAGTTAAAAGCAGGACCACAAGGCGAGAAAAACTAAAAGAAGACGTAATTACTTTAATACGTATAAAAGCCATATAATTTGGCAGGCGAAAACGCGAGAAAAGGGAGGCCTCTGTGCGCGATATAATTCTTAACGATCTCGTAGACAAATTATATAAACCTTAAGAAAACAAGCTACAAATCAGGCACGTACAAAAAAATAATAAAAATAAAATAACGTCAAAAAATCTGCCCCCCTTGAAACCCCTTAAATGGTAGTTTCATTAAAAGTGCCCGAGAAAAAAGGGAAATTTCACTTAAGAGAAAGAAGGGAGGAGGGCGCTACGAATAATTAACAGCCAGCCCCGGAATTTTTCACGCTCGCGTGTTTCCTAAGCATTTTGTGTTTTCTTTCGTAAGCGTTTGTGTTTTCTTAAGTGTTTAAGATTTTTGATGTTTCCTTCATTAACGCTAAAGAGAGTGGCGAAGATTTTAACGTGGGCGATGGTGGGCCACCGTGTCTTGACCACGTTCCAGGCTAGATTGGCCCGACTAAAAACCAAAATGGATCTACTAAGCTACGGAGGGCCGAGTGCTGGGCTACCGCGGGAGGATGAAATAAAATCTGTAAAAACAGGATTGCTCATCGCCCCCCCCCCCCCCCCCACACTAAGGGACAGTCATGAGGATAAGGGGAGGGATGACAGGGCCGTGGAATATAAAATTTGGCTACGGGGAAGTGGGGGAAAGGGAGTTGGTTTCTGTTCGCATCCGACGAGAGAACATGATTCACGTGGGAAAATGGAGTACGCTCGTCCCCATAGGAAGGATCCAAATCAATAAACAGGTCTCTAGGCGGTAACCTGTCTGGCCCGGCAATCATCCTATAAACAAATGTTTTGGCGACTATCACAATGGGCTTTACACGGGTACAGGCCACATATATAGGTCGAATCCACGACACCACTAGCCGGTATATTATTATCAATATATGGCGGTGGAAACTTGATTGAAGTAAATATTGTTTGGGCAAATCATGTTAGTATAGTCTAGATCGATAATTAAAAATAACGGTCGAAAATTTACGTCGAATGCGAGTAAATACAGTATTGTCTCCAATGTCCATTATGTACACTGTTTAAAGCAAGCTAAATTTCTGTATAATCCTTACGTATAACCAGAAGCACGTAACGCATTTCTTATAAGAGAAGTGTCCATCTAGGACGTAAAAATTAAACATGCAAATTCGAGGCAATTTTTAATGGAAATTACCGATTTAATATATTTTGAAACTAACTTTTATCTTAGAAAACATTT